>NC_052307.1:15324205-15624205 GCF_016432855.1 Salvelinus namaycush
TTGCGAACTTATACCGCGGGACTTAGAGGTACCCAGCATCATGGCGTCATTCCTCCAGACCACCACAAGGGGGAGTTACAGCACTCATTATGCATTTGGGTCCCAAGGTTTTTATATGACCAATCATATAGAGGGGTTTCAATGACGAATTTGACGCGAGCTACCCGTCCCTGGTGACTTTCTTCAGCAAAGATGGCTAACATAACATTACGGGGGAAGCAAGTGTAAGTAATTTTAACATCATAACGAGTCAAGCAAAAAATGTACAATTGAGAGGAATATTTTAGTTCATGTAGAGACAAATGATTGTGCATATTTTTTGGTCATAAAGTTAATTTACGAAAATCGCTATTTAGCAAGTTAGCTGACTAGCTAACATTAGCCAGCTAGTTAGCTGGTGTTATGACATGAGTATGACATTCTAATTCTAATGTTTTAGGGGCTCCTGAGAAAACCAGCAAACCAGGCTGTCGTCATGGGACACAGTGGATGTAAAGAATCCAGCTAGCTAAAGCATTTACTGCAAATTGAATGTACAATTGTGTAAGCTTGCCTTGCCGTGCAATGCAGCTGAAGTAACATAGCTAGCTAACTATTTAACGGTAACTAACTCACTTTTGTACATCGCACTGGTCCGTACAATTTACCTTATTTTAGCGTCCAAAAAACGTAATACTTCCAGATCAACTGTAATATCAATACCATTGTAAAGCACAATTTCTCCCCTTTCCAACAAAACCAATGATGAGACCTTTATGATGCCCATCTCTGCATGATTCAAGAAGGCAATGAGCTCCGTCGGGTCTTTTTAAAAATGGCAGGTGGGGAAGCGAAACCTACTGTGTGATAGTGAAAGGGAGAGATATGTAATGTGGGGAAACGGCTTTTTTCACCAGATCTGTCCAACGTATCACCTTATCACCTCTAAAATGTAAATAAAACACTATAAAGAGTTTATATAATTTGTTATTCCATACCTATTTGAAGGTTTGTGTCGAATTTGAATTAGGTTTTTAGGGCGGCCTAAAGTTATCTTCAGAAGTAAACAGCGGCTTTTGAGAGTCATGATGGCTTACAGTTGACGCAAAAATAACTATGTAACGTTATCCCCCTTACCCTGTCCCTTTCTTATTTTTAAACGGTGAGAGAAGCGCTACACCTGGTGGAGAGAGGCTGTAAGACACAGAATTAGTTGCTTTATGTGTGCTGTACGTTACGTCATGACACGACACAATTTAACGTACAGCGTCGGAGGGGTCAGTTTTTTCAACTTTTCTCCAATACTATTGATCCATTACCATGTCAATCAACGCATGAATAGAAACGTAGTTCACATCCTAGATTTGGATGTCAACACAGTCGCTGCAGTCCCATTAGTTTTCATTGCAGCCTCGTTTGAATGTCGTGGTTGCGTAAATTTGTACGGAATGGGGTTAGTCACCATTACTTGCTTATTGTGTAGTGGAGGATAAGAATAATTGTATACCTATGGATGTGTAGCTATCTACAGTATGTAGCCGATCTGTGTATGGACCCTAAAATGTTAGGTTCTGAATTAATATTCATATCTATCTATGAACCTCAGCTATCATAGTTTTTGCATCAACTTCAAGTCTTTAATGAAGCCTATGGATTGAGTAGAATATAATAACTTTATTGTGCCAAGGATGCAAGTCCTATATACATGTACTGTAGTTATTACCACGCATGAGATCCCCACATTGTAGCCTGTACATTGATTATATTCACTGATCATGTACTCTTCTTTGGCAATTAAAGGTGCAGTTCAGGTATGAATCTCTGTGAGACATTCTTTTTCAGTCATATCCAATACCAGATGTATCAAACTCCATTATTTGAATGATGCTGTGTCTGCATGTATGTACTACAATTATACACTTTAACAGTGTTTACCACTCCTTGTCACGACTTCTACCGAAGTCGATGCCTCTCCATGTTCGGGCGGTAGAGAGAGTTAACCAGGATGTGGGTAGGTTTGTGGTCTGGCTCTCGACCCGAAACCTGCCCGTCCGCCTGCCTTGCCGGAAGCTGGGTCTGCGGTTTGTGGGGC
This sequence comes from Salvelinus namaycush, assembly GCF_016432855.1. Classification (NCBI taxonomy): domain Eukaryota; kingdom Metazoa; phylum Chordata; class Actinopteri; order Salmoniformes; family Salmonidae; genus Salvelinus; species Salvelinus namaycush. The sequence continues at coordinate 15,326,277 of NC_052307.1, forward strand.
CATTTAAAGTCCTGAGGAGAGTGAACGAGGTATGTTATAGGTTACAGCTTCCCCCCAATTACCGTATTAACCCCTCGTTCCATGTGTCTCTCCTCGGGCCGGTGGTGGCTGGCCCGCTCCAGGAGGCTGAGGTGCGGGAGGTTCCTCCGCCCCCTCTGGATATTGAGGGGGTCCCAGCATACTCCGTTCGATCCATCCTGGATTCGGGACGTCGGGCGATGGGCCTTCAGTACCTCGTGGACTAGGAGGGGTAGGGTCCGGAGGAGAGATGCTGGGTTCCGGTGGAGGACGTGTTAGATCCTTCCCTGCTACGAGAGTTCCACCGTCTCCATCCGGATCGCCCTGTGCCTCGTCCTCCGGGGGGGGGGAAGTCGATTCCTCTCCTTGTTCGGGCGGTGCTCGGCGATCGACGTCACCGGTCTTCTAGCCATCATTGATCTATGTTTCATTTTCCTTTGGTTTTGTCTGGTCTTCTTACACACCTAGTTCCAATCCCATTCATTAATTGTTGTGTATTTAACCCTCTGTTTCCCCTCATGTCCCTGTCAGAGATTGTTTATTGTTAAGACCGGTGACGTCGATCGCCGAGCACCGCCCGAACAAGGAGAGGTTGGCGCCCCCCCTTGGTTTGTGCTGTGGAGGAGATCTTTGTGGTCTATACTCGGCCTTGTCTCAGGATTGTAAGTTGGTGGTTGAAGATATCCCTCTAGTGGCGCGGGGGCTGTGCTTTGGCAAAGTGGGTGGGGTTATATCCTTCCTGTTTGGCCCTGTCCGGGGGTATCATCGGATGGGGCCACAGTGTCTCCTGACCCCTCCTGTCTCAGCCTCCAGTATTTATGCTGCAGTAGTTTATGTGTCGGGGGGCTAGGGTCAGTTGGTTATATCTGGAGTACTTCTCCTGTCTTATCCAGTGTCCTGTGTGAATTTAAGTATGCTCTCTCTAATTCTCTCCTTCTCTCTTTCTTTCTCTCTCTCGGAGAACCTGAGCCCTAGGACCATACGTCAGGACTACCGGGCATGATGACTCCTTGCTGTCCCCAGTCCACCTGGCCTTGCTGCTGTTCCAGTTTCAACTGTTCTGCCTGCGGTTATGGAACCCCTACCTGTCCCAGACCTGCTGCTTTCAACTTTTAATGATCGGCTATGAAAAGCCAACTGACATTTATTCCTGATTATTATTTGACCATGCTTGTCATTTATGAACATTTTGAAAATCTTGGCTCTCTCTAATTCTCTACTTCTCTCTTTCTTTCTCTCTCTCGGAGGACCTGAGCCCTAGGACCATACGTCAGGACTACCGGGCATGATGACTCCTTGCTGTTCCCAGTCCACCTGGCCTTGCTGCTATTCCAGTTTCAACTGTTCTGCCTGTGGTTATGGAACCCCTACCTGTCCCAGACCTGCTGTTTTCAACTCTTAATGATCGGCTATGAAAAGCCAACTGACATTTATTCCTGATTATTATTTGACCATGCTTGTCACTTATGAACATTTTGAACATCTTGGCCATGTTCTGTTATAATCTCCACCCGGCACAGCCAGAAGAGGACTGGCCACCCCTCATAACCTGGTTCCTCTCTAGGTTTCTTCCTAGGTCTTGGCCTTTCTAGGGAGTTTTTCCTAGCCACCGTGCTTCTACACCTGCATTGCTTGCTGTTTGGGGTTTTAGGCTGGGTTTCTGTACAGCACTTCGAGATATTAGCTGATGTACGAAGGGCTATATAAAATAAACTTGATTTTGATTTGATTTGATTTTGTTATGTTCATGTTCTACGGATTAGTGTGCGACTGGTTCTTGTACTCACATTTATTTTATCATGGACTTTGGTTTTGGAGTTTATGTTTTAAGTTATTAAAATACTCCATTTATACCAAGTTTAATTCTCCTGCGCTTGACTTCCCTGCCACCTACATACACGATGTGACACTCCTGCTCCTGGGACATCAATGATTACACATTGTAGCTATGCAATAGAGAAGAAACGTGATTTAAGTAAAGGCTGATTTGTAATTCATATATACAGAAATACACCTATAATACTTCATCTGCATTAATCTGATGACACAGGATAGTTGTGTAGTATTCCAATGAGATACTTAATTTCAACCAGTGGAGAATGTGAAACGCTTTATTGAAAGTTCATTATCCAGGTGTTATAAATACATAATACATGCATTATAAATATTATAATTGTAATATTCTAAATACAAGTTCAAGCTATACTTCAATGCACATATGGTGTGCATTATAAAAAAAGACGAAGAAAGAGGAGGTGGGGAGAGAGGTGTAAAAGACAGAAAACAAAAGAGGTAAAACAGAGAAGCAGGGAAGACAGCATATGATTAATGAATTACAGTGCTACCCTAATATTCTCTCAGTTCATCACAATTGCATAGTGTCTCTTGCGGTGTCTCCTAACCAGCCTTGGGCTCCCAGTCGGCCCGGAGGTTATCTTAAGAGCGGGTGAGGTGGCGTTGACGGGACTGGCTTCCTCTCTCACATCAAAACATACCTGCAGACGAGAGACAGATGGATAGCGAGAGAGCACGATTAAGCTTAGTTTTTTAAAATTCTAACACGGTCAGTCATCATAATCATCAGGAGGTGAAATGCAAAACTGACCTTGGATCAACTCTGGGACTACTACATCTCTATCTGTATTTCAATGTAAGGCATCTCTTTAATTATACTTCCTGTATAATATAAGTATAATATCCCTTATAACAAATAAGGATAGCATTGGATAAATAGATGCATGTGACAAGGATAGCAGGATCATATCAAGGATAGCGTCACAAATTAATATAAAAATACCACTTAAAGCTTGATTATGACTTGATCATTTGAATCAGCTATATACAAAAATGTATCAGCAAAAACAAAAATGTGCACCCCTTTGAGTCACCAGGACCAGGACTGAGAACAGTTGCTCTTCATTGGGACCTCTTAATCTGCAGACAGGCTTTCACAACTCTCTGTATCAGAGGACAGAAAACCTCACAAGAAATAGACTACACAAAAGTACCTGCTCTATCTGGAATAGCCTAGTCTCTCACTTTGACAGCTGGGCCTGCTATCCTTTCACCCTACTCCAAAAAATACAAATGTTTGCCATTATCAAGAGTGGCACTGGGGATAAAACAATATCCTACATAGTGTGGGAGGACAGCACCTAAAAAAGCTGTAGACTCATAACTAATCGAAGGGCATGCATGTATATGTCCTGACCAAAAGATGAGGAGTCAGTGGTACTGCAGGGTTCACTTGATGTTGCAGCACAGCAAGATTCTCAGTAGACAGGGGGCATGGGATGTCAGGAACAATTACCCCATTGTCAGTGTTTCCAGATTCCAGATTATCCTCCTGATAAAGCAGGTCCTCCACCTGCTGAATCTGGAATGATCAAAAGATACATTTGGCAGCAACAGGGGCTTGATAGTCCAGTGAAATGGCTGAGTGTTTATGTGGTGTTTATGTAGATTTATGTGTAAATCTTAAAATTAGCAGTTGACATCTTAAGGGTTTTTAAATTAATGCATGTGAGACAGGTTCCATGTACAACAAAACAGGCAGAGAGGAAGAGAGAAAAAGAACACAGACCAGTTTAATTACCTCTGGTTATGGACACTTTTGCCAGCAATAAAGCTTCCACGGCCTGTTCCTTGGACAGTGAACATACATCTGGCAATATCTACATTTTCGACCCCTTGATCAGCTCGCACTCTGAAAGTAAAGAAAATATTTTTTTCTAGATTTGAAAACAATAACTGAGATATGACCGTCCAATCTAAAGCAACAGATGTCATTTTCAGGATACGTCAATACAGCACAGAAAGCTTAACACCAGACTGGTATTGTGGTTGTTCATTAGGTGATGGGAAATATGCAATATGCATACAAGGGGGAGCAGGAACAGGGGTAGCAGGAACAGAGTATTTTTGCCAAGCAATGCTACGAAGCTGGATCATTCTGGCAATGATACATGCACCATCTACACGCTGCAAAGACTCCCTAACTCTTCTATGAGTATAACAGAACTCATATGGCAGGCGAAAACCTGAGGAAAATCCAACCAGGAAGTGGGAAATCTGAGGTGTGTAGTTTTTCAACTCATCGCCTATCGAATATACAGTGTCTATGGGGTCATATTGCACTTCCTAAGGCTTCCACTAGATGTCAACAGTCTTTAGAACCTTGTTTGATGCTTCTACTGTAAAGGAGGGGGGAATGGGAGCTGAATGAGTCAGAGGTCTGCCAGAGTGGCATGAGCTGACCATGCGCGTTCACGTGAGAGCGACCTGCGTTCCATTGCAATTCTAAAGACAAAGGAATTCTCCAGTTGGAACATTATTGAAAATTTATGTTAAAAACATCCTAAAGATTGATTCTATACATCGTTTGACATGTTTCTACGGACTGTAACGGAACTTTTTGACTTTTCGTCTGGACCTAGTGATCGCGCGTCATGAATTTGGATTTGTGAACTCAAGGCGCGAACAACAAGGAGGTATTTGGACATAAATGATGGACTTTATCGAACTAAACAAACATTTATTGTGGAACTGGGATTCATGGGAGTGCATTCTGATGAAGATCATCAAAGGTAAGTGAATATTTATAATGCTATTTCTGACTTCTGTTGATTCCGCAAAATGGCGGATATATGTTTGGCTTGTTTTGGTCTCTGAGCGCCGTACTCAGATTATTGCATGGTTTGCTTTTTCCGTAAAGCTTTTTTGAAATCTGACAAAGCGGTTGCATTAAGGAGAAGTATATCTATAATTCTGTGCATAATACTTGTATCTTTTATCAAAGTTTATTATGAGTATTTCTGTAAATTGATGTGGCTCTGTGCAAATTCACAGGATGTTTTGGAGGCAAAGCCAAATGATTGCATGATTTATCATTCTAAGGTATGTATGTATCTATGTAATATAGTAGAATGTTATGAACCGACACTGAATCGTAGGAGCTAACTACTAGCTATGTAGAAGTTGGACGGAAGAACGCCCAGTGCTGCTTACCTGAGATGCCATCATCATACAGTTCTTCGTAGGTGTCCGCTATGACTTCCTTTGTGTCAGAAAGAAAGGCTGATTGTTGTCAAAACACTCAAAAAATTCAAAAAATTGCCAAAATTGGAGGGTGGTTGATAGCGAAATTAAATTGGAGTTTTGTTATAAAATACATTTTTTGTTCTCAAAATATTTTGGGAGAATAAAATGCATAAAGTTTTGCGCTCTATTACAAAATATTTGATTGCAAAAATGTTTTTACTTTGAAGCCTCATTTTTGATTTCAGAACAGTTATTTTTTGTTATAATCTCCACCCGTTACAGCCAAAAGAGGACTGGCCACCCCTCATAGCCTGGTTCCTCTCTAGGTTTCTTCCTAGGTTCCGGCCTTTCTATGAATTTTTTCCTAGCCACCATGCTTCTACATCTGCATTGCTTGCTGTTTGGGGTTTTAGGCTGGGTTTCTGTACAGCACTTTGTGACATCAGCTGATGTAAGAAGGGCTTTATAAATACATTTGATTGATTGATTGACTATCAAATGCTTCTCAAAGATGCTCTCTGGTGGTCAAACTAGCACTAACTTGAATTAACAGAAGAAATGGCTGACAATTAAATGAAGTGCCACAGAATGCTGCGGTAGCCCGCAAGGTGTGCCGCAGTATTACGCAACTTTTAAAGGAGGAACCACTGTACGCCATTCCGAACATAGGAGTTAAGGGTGAGACTGATTTTCTTAAACACAACCTCGAATTGGTGAAAGTTAACTTCTAAAAAATCCTGTTCTAGGAACAGGTCATGCGTGTTAGAGATACCAGGACAAGTCATGATGAAAGCGATTCCAGAATAAGATCCTGAGGTATTATAGAGATACCAGGACAATGTCCTGAAGTATTCCATAGGTTACGATCGTAAGATGCAGATGCATGAGCTATGTTAAGAGATAACAGGACAAGGTCCTGATGAAAGTGTTCCAGGAAAAGGTCCTGAAGAATTAAAAATTATTCCTGCAGGTTAGAAAAACATTGTAAAAAAACAATGAATTAGTCAGTGTACTGGTAAAACAGTTGGTTATAATTGGGAAACCAGCAATAAATTTAAACCCTACACGGAAATGTGCATAGGAACTACCATGTGGGTACAACATTTAAAATTACATTGAGTAATTAAAAAATATTTTGATGAAGAAAAAAATACTATTTTAAAATTATAAGAAAGGAAGACGTTCCTAATACTGTTTGTTTTGTGTGTTTGTTTTTGTTTCCTTGTGTATTGACAAAATATTTATATTATGTACAGACGATGGACCCTAATTTTGGTAATACTGTATGTGTTGTCAACAACAGTGATATGTGAAGCATGATACTGGTATAAGATATTAGGTCTCCCATATTCTCAAGTAGTAAATTGGCAGACGCTTCAGTATTGGTTCTATTAAAAGGCACAAATACCATAACTACTCTCCGGGGAAGTGGGTATCACTACCTTGGAAAATTGTTAACGTTGGCTTATATTAAAACCATGAGTGAGGAACTCTGAAACTCTGGACACCATTGAGAGAGGCGCAGAAATAACCATTGTAGAAGAGGTCAACTATAGCAAAGCCATAGAGTCACTTAAAGAAGCCCAAGAGCATTCTACCAATTTGGCTCAAATATGGGAAAAAAATCTAATCATGGATAAAATTGAGCAGCATTTCCCTGCTGACGGAAAATTCCAATCTAATCAAGTATTCAGAGATGCTATTGTGAATTGGTACAATTATATAAAAGAAAAATCTGAAGCTCAATACACCAGCGTTTTGATGTTAGCATTCTATCACCAAAAAAGAAAAAGCAATAAAACCAAGATTAGTATATGTACTCAGTATAACTGTTACGTTCCTGACCTTATTTTCCTTTGTTTAACTTTGTTTAGTTGGTCAGGACGTGAGCTGGGTGGGTAGTCTATGTTATGTGTTTCTATGTTGGGTTTAATGTGTTGCCTGATATGGTTCTCAATTAGGGGCAGGTGTTTGACGTTTCCTCTGATTGAGAACCATATTAAGGTAGGCTGTTCTCACTGTTTGTTTGTGGGTGATTGTTGCCTGTGTTTGTCTGTGTTTGTTACACCACACGGTACTGTCTCGTCTCGTTCGTTCTTTCCTGTTCGTGCGTTCATTGTTTTTTATGTTCACAAGTTCAGGTCTGTTTAACGTTGTTTGTTGTTTTGTAGTTTATTCAAGTGTTCTTCGTGTTTCGTCTTCATTTAATAAATCATTATGTCTACGTACCTCGCTGCGTGTTGGTCCGATCCATGCTCCTCCTCGTCTGAGGAGGAGAACGAATATGACAGCCGCTACAATAACTGCACTATTTGTGAATTAAATTGAGTATGTAGTGTGCTTATTGGTCTTAAGATACAAATTCAATGATTTCATTAATTATGACAAAAGTTAAGAAAATGTTGAGCAATGTTATAAAGTAATAACTTTTCAAATAAGTTACGTTATGTTGGCTGACAATTGGCTAGTTATGCTATTCTTATGAACCGCATAGCATATCATTACAGCAGTATGAACCAGTAATATATGTTAGCTAGCTACCTAACGTTAGTTGGCTACTAATACATCAAACTAGCTAGTATATTATCTATATGCTATCTAACTAACCAACGGTTATTGACTTGATTGTTCACGTCATTCTTAGCTTAGCTAAATTGTATAGTTGTAATTTGGGTGTTTCGTAAATTCGCTCTGGCTATCTGCTCCGATTTCAGAGCACTCTCGTCTGAATGTACCAGAGCACAGAATAACCGGTGAATTTACGAACGCTCAACACCTGTTGAATATGGCCGGTGTCAATAAACATTGGGGGAAAAGAACGTCACAGTTAGTCACCAACGCTTTGGATAACATGAAAAAAGCCTAACCAGTTTTGCTAAGGTGAGTAAAATGGTCCGAGTGAGTTGTTCTCTTATTTGTGTCTGGAAGAAGCTAGCAAGCTAGCTAACCAACAGTTCCACACATGGGTGTGGAAATGATTTTGGGGTTGTATAATCCTTGCAAGAATTAAAGACAGTGGATTCTAAAAGGTAACATATTAAAATTGGCAGTATATATGGGCGAGAGCACGAACAATGTTTACAAATAGTCCAACATTGTATCACGCTGCGTTGAAACAATCGCTAAGGATGTACATTTGAGGGTTCTGTGTTGGTAGAGTATGTAGCACATTTGTTATTGGCATAAAAAGACAAAGACACTCATATGCCAGACATCTCCACATTAGTAAACTATTTGACAGAGCGGGATCACAAAGCATCATATGGGAAAGTACAACCAGCGAAGCAAGAGATTGTAAGGACAGATGCAGGGAGATGAGAAGCAAGTACAGGGAGTGAACATTTAATGGATAACAGACAAGAAACAAACAAGGACAGCGTCTGGACAGGGGAAAACATAACGACATCAATGCTGACACAGGGAACAAATTGAGGAGCAGACAGACATAGAGGGGCAATCAACAAGGTAATGGAGTCCAGGTGAGTCCAATATTGCACAGATGCGCGTAATGATGGTGACAAGTTTGCGTAATGATGGGCGCCCTCGAGCGCCAGAGAGGGGGAGCAGGAACAGGCGTGACAGAGATAACATATTTGGGGGTTTCGATTTCAGAAGTAACGAAGCACATTACACGTGATCGAGTAGGAACAATGCGTTCTCTGGCACGACCAAGCACTCCTCGTAGACTCAGGAACGCCCTAGGGGTTTTAATCTGGTGAGACATTTTATTTTGTCTTATTCTGAATAGATGTATAGAATTGACGAAAGGGAGGGGGGTCACAAGAAGATAAAGACGGTTAATGAACAGAAGTTATCATGTTTGTTTTGACTGTAATTTAACCTGTTTGGGGTGCAGCCCGACACCGGTACACTTATGACAACAGCCAGCTCAAAGTGCAGGGCGCGAAATTCAAAAGATATTTTTTTTAAATATTTAACTTTCACACATTAACAAGTCCAAGACACCAGATGAAAGGTACACATCTTGTGAATCAAGCCAACATGTCCGATTTTTAAAATGTTTTACAGGGAAGACACAATATGTAAATCTATTAGCTAACCACGTTAGCAAAAGACACCACTATTCTTACTCCATCAGTTTTTTACTCCATCAGTAGCTATCACAAATTCGACCAAATAAAGATATAAATAGCCACTAACCAAGAAACAACTTCATCAGATGACAGTCTGATAACATATTTATTGTATAGCATATGTTTTGTTCGAAAAATTTGCATATTTCAGGTATAAATCATAGTTTACATTTCAGCTACAATCAGAAATTGCACCGAAAGCAGCCATAATATTTACAGACACCAACGTCAAATACCTAATTACTCATCATAAAACATTTCTGAAAAATACATAGTGTACAGCAATTGAAAGACAGGCATCTTGTGATTCCAGACAATATTTCCGATTTATTAAATGTTTTACAGCGAAAACAAAATGTAGCGTTATATTAGCATAGCCACAATAGCCAGAAACACTTGGGCGCCGACGGCCAGTTCACATGCACGACAGATATTAGAAATAGCATCATAAAATGTTTCTTACTTTTGGTGATCTTCTGTCAGAATGTTGGACAATGTGTCCTTTGTCCAGAACAGTCGTTGTTTGGATCTGGAACGGCAAATTTCCCTCTTCATTTAGCATGGGCACTTGCCAAGTGCTACAGATCTCTCCAACGTCAACAAAGTCAGAGAACGGAACACGGCAAAACTCCCGAAAAAATTTCAATAATCTGATTAAACTATATTGAAAAAACATACGTTACAATGATATGGTCACATGTATCAAATAAAATCTAAGACGGAGATGTTAGTCGTCCATAACGAGAGCAAAACAGAAGGCAAATTCATGTCCTCTTTCGCGCGCTCCAGAAACAGGAAATGGACGGTCACGTCAAACAAAGAGCTTTAATTCCACCTCAGACCAAGATAAACACGAATTTTTCTCTCTCACCGCCTCTTGACAACCAGGGGAAGGTGTATGAAGTGTATGTAGACTCTTACGTATCACGCCCATGTATAGGCATGAAGTTGAACAGAGCATCGATTTCTGACATTCCACTTCCTGGTCAGGAAGTGTGCTGCAGAATGACTTCTGTTTCACTCAGAGAAATAATTCAAACGGTTTTAGAAACTAGAGAGTGTTTTCTATCCAATAGTAATAATAATATGCATATTGTACGAGCAAGAATTGAGTACGAGGCCGTTTGAAATGGGCACGATTTAACTGGCTACTCAATACTGCCCCTTGCAGCCATAACAGGTTAAAACATTTTGTTCACCTGGTCAAGTCAGTTAATAGGAAATAATTTGAATTGCTTGGACTGAATAAGATCTAGCGAAGTGAAAACTAACTAAATGTTTATTTTCTCTCCCTTTCAAATGTTTCCGAGGTTGTTGCCTTGGAAGAGCAGTTAGTGAAATTCTGCTGTTTTATAAAGTATAAAGGTGTATGGATCCGGCTGTAGAGGGAGCTCCCAGATAAGTTAGGCCTGGCCATTCTCTTTGTTTGTTTTTGCCCTACGTTTTACCACACACACCAGCACGCACACACAACCCACCGGTTATGAATATTTGTTAGATTTATTGTGTGGGGTCTTTTTAATTTGGTTGTAAACTGGGTACGCAGAATGATGGAAATGTTTCTAAATCGTTTCTTAGCTACAGGGGAAAAAAGGGAAAGAAAACACAATGGGGTTGAATGACCTTTGTTCTGATTATTCTCACTAGAAAGACTGGAGACATTGGGTGAGATTTAAATGGGCTATGTAAATACTAATAATTAGGAAGAAATTTATAATTTAGCAATAGTCCTATGTGTGATTCAGAACACAAGAAGGAGAGAGAGAGCGCGTTGCCCCTGAATGAGGGATACCTGTCTCTAGTCTATTTTACCATTACCTTGTGGGATACAATTATTTCCTTATGTAGTTATGAAAAGTTGTTATTCTAATTTGATTTGTTATTCTAATTCATTTAATTTTGATTTAACAGGCAGTGTTGTTGTTTTAATTACCGGTCTCCTGGGGCCTTTTGGTAAATATGCAAATAGATTTTCTTCACGCCTGCCTGAAAAAGGGAAAAAGCTATGTTGGTAATGGTTGACAGTTATTCCAAATGGATTGATGTTTTTCCCAGCTCGAGTGATATGTGTATTGTTTTCGCCCGCCTCTAGTTTTATATGAAGAAGTGTATTGCTGTTGTTGTTGTCTGTTTGTTGCTGTCTTGCTTCCATAACAAATCTCATCAAATTGGGTCTGCTGTATGGTCGGGATGTCTCCCTAAGGATTGGCCCTCTAACTCCCTGACCCTGTAACTTTGCAGTGAGATCGCCAAGATGATAGAGAAGTATAAGCCCATTTGGGGGGAAATGGTTTAAACTGTGTATTCTTATTCTCTTTGAGATTTGTCTTAGAAATCTGTATAAATAATATTGGTAGTAGTAATAATTTGTCATACAGTGAATGATTTGTCTGGATTTCCTGAATCAGAAATACCCTTAACTAAACTGTTGTTCTGGTCTGTCCTCTCTCGAGGTTATGGCGAAGGTGACCACAGATGGTATCTAGATTACATTGACTAACCTGTACCCCAGCACATTGACTCGGTACCGGTACCCCCTGTATATAGCCTCGTCATTGTTATGTACATTTCTTGTGTTACTTTATGATTTTATTTTAATTGTAATTTTTTAAACTTTAGTTTATTTAGTAAATATTTTATAAACTCTATTTCTTTAACTGCATTGTTGGCTAAGGGCTTGTAAATAAGCATTTCACGGTAAGGTCTACACCTGTTGTATTCGGCGCATGTGAAGAATACAATTTTATTTGATTTGAAATAGGCATTTTAACATCATAGATTTAGCCGATGGCAACTTGTGGAATAGACACCAGCTGGAATGCGGTTTTAACCAATCAGCATTCAGGATTAGATCCACCCGTTGTATAATTTTTTGATATACAGTGCGATCTGAAAGCATTCAGACCCCTTGACTTTTTTTTAATCCTCAACAATCTACACACAATACCTCATAACGACAAAGAAAAAACAGGTTTAGAATTTTTTGCAAGTTTATACAAATTAAAAAACAGCACTAATGTCACGAACAGGCTCATAGCCCGTAACAAAGAGGGAGACAACCCGGAGATAATGAATAACAAAAATATATTTATTAAATAAAATAAACTATGGTGTGTGTGTAGTCATTAATCAGTAGTGTAAGTAAGTAGTTGCTTGCATACATGGTGATAATGACGGGTGTTGAGAGGTGCCAAAACAAAGAACAAAAAGAAACAAACCACATAATGCCACAGCCAAAATCCAACAGCGTGTCTGCATTGAGAGAGTCTAGATTGAATGAATGGGGGAAGTTGTATTTATCCCCGGGACACACCCGAGCCTAAGTGTGTCCCATTTTCGCTGATGACCTTCCCGGCTCCGCCCAACAACATCCTATTAAGGAGAAAAAGAGCGAAGAGAAAGAATTCGGCAGACAGAGTGGGAGGGTCATCTGTAGCAGGGCAGAAATTTGACTTACTGACTTGTTGGGAAGGTAGCATCCTATGACGGTGCCACGTTGAAAGCCACTGTGCTCTTCATTACAGGTCACTCTACTGCCAATGTTTGTCTATAGCAATTGCATGGCTATGTGCTTGAGTTTAAACACCTGTCAGCAACAGGTGTGGCTGAAGTAGCTGAATGCACTTATTTTTGAAGGGGTGTCCACATACTTTGTATATGTAGCGTATTCCTCAGGCATGAAATGTGCTGCTGTGTACATGTCATCTGTATACCATTCTCAACCTATTCCTACAGGGGAAACTATACAATGAGTATCTTGCGCTGTGTGCGGCTGAATTTGACTTCTGATATTGGGGGGGGGGGGGGGGGGGGGGGGGTCGATTGGAAATCTTATGGACTGCCCTCTGTAATTCAAACCACAGGGATTCAATGGGATTCAAGTCAGAGGACTGAGATTGCCATTCAAAATGTAGATGTTGTGGTCAATTATCCGTTTCTTTGTGGATTTTGATGTGTGCTTGCGGTTATTGTCTCGCTAGGAGATCCACTTGCAGCCAGTGTCAGCCTCCTGGCAGAGGCAACCAGGTGATTTTTGAAAAATGTATTTATATCAGATCACAGCACCGCCTGGATTTTGATAAATGGCATTGGCACTTGGATTGGAACCGGTGCTATGGTCAGATGACATGAAAATAGAGCTCTTTGGCCACGCACACCAGTGGTGGTTTTGGTGTTGAAAAACAGAAGCATCTGCAGAAAAGTACATCATACCTACAGTAACATATGGTGGTAGATCTTTGATGTTATGGGGATATTTTGCTTCAACTGGTCCTGGGGCCTTTGTTAAGGTCAACGGTAGTGATGGGAGAAAAAGTGGATACAGTTACATATTATTGTTATTAATTTGACAATAAATTGTATCATATCGTTTTGTTAATATTGCAATATTATTTTTGCGCTTGTTGGTTGTACCTTTGCCAAAACTCCAGTATTTTTCATCCATAGCTTGTCCTCCATCTTCTTTTTAAATGTTTAAATAGGGAGACAATTTGTTTGACTAATCAAAACTCAGCAAACACATGGCGAGCAATATGTTTGGAACGTCGAATCGCAATAAAATCAGAGTATCTAATCGCAATACATATAGAATCGTGAGAAGCGCAATATATATGGTATGGTATATGGTATATATGTACCATAATACATATGGTATCGGCACCTAAGGATTGTTATAATATCGTATCACGAGGTCCCTGGAAATTCACAGTTCTACTCAACGGCATCATGAACTACCAAGTACCAGGACATTTTAGCCAAAACCCTGGTTGCTTCTGCCAGGAGGCTGAAACTTGGCCCCAAGTGGATCTTCCAGCAAGACAATGACTCCAAGCACTAATCAAAATCCAGAAATAAATGGTTAATTGACCACAAAATCAACATTTTCCAATGGCTATCTCAGTCTCTGGACTTGAACCCCATTGAAAACCTGTGTTTTGAATTGAAGAGGGCAGTCCATAAGCGCAGACAGAAGATATCAAGGATCTGGAAAGATTCTGTATAGAGGAATGGTCTAAGCACACTCCAAACATGTTCTCCAATCTCATAAAACATTTTAGAAAAAGGCTCAGAGTCATTATCCTCGCAAGGGGAAGGTGCTATATTATTAAAAATGGGTGCCAATAATTATGGACCCCACTGCACATGTAGCTTTAATTCCAAAACATGCAGAGAGTAGTGCAGAAAAAAATAGTTGAAGACTTTTATTTCAAAGTATCTATTATAAAAAATACCATTCTAATCTTCCCTGTATGAAGAATATGTTTTTTAAAATGTCTTTCACCTCTGGGCTTAAATATTTTGGAATCTTCAACATGCCAAAATAGAGATGGAAATGCTTTCTCCTCTACACATCTAAGGGAATTATAAGCAAGTTCTGAAAACAAGACCTCTTCAAATACAGAGAACTAATATATGGTAATAAAAAATAAAAGAAACAAATTAATATGTGTTTGCAATGGGACCAATCCCAATGTGACCAGGCCTCAAACCTCAGTTCCCTGAGTTAGTAACAAAGAGCATTCATAGATGACAACTACCAAAAATAGCCTTCAGCAACTATGACATGACCATATCTAAAAGAACAACAGTCATTTACCTTTTAGAAAGCACAGACATATTATTCTATTGCGCAAGCATGAACATAGATTAAAGTACATTTCAATTTCTCATTTATGCAATCTACGAGCCTGCCAACAAAGGTCACCACCAATAAATAGAGGTACATTGTCATCCTTAAAGGAGTGATTTGTGAGCATCTTGTGAGGATTTCATGGTTGTGTGTGTGTGTGTGTGTGTGTGTGTGTGTGTGTGTGTGTGTGTGTGTGTGTGTGTGTGTGTGTGTGTGTGTGTGTGTGTGTGTGTGTGTGTGTGTGTGTGTGTGTGTGTGTGTGTGTGTGTGTGTGTGTGTGTGTGTGTGTGTGTGTGTGTGTGTGTGTGTGTGCGTGCGTGCGTGCATGCGCACCCGTGCATTTATGCGTCAGGTGGGGAAAGGGACAACTATGGATTATGTGTAGTTTATCTTGTTATGATACATTGCATCACACTGGACTCGGGTAGACGTAGCATAGTAAATGTAAATCCGGGACACTCCAATTAGTATGTATGATATGTTACATTTCGTATGGTATGTATTAATTTGTGGATGTCAAATTACAATTTGTATGATATGTTATGAATTGCAATTCATGCAATATGTTACGAATTGCAGTTTGTACAATATGTTACAAATTTTTCAAAATGCATGATATGTTACGAATTAGCTAGGTGGCTAGTTGGCTAATGTTAACTTTACCTGGGTGTCTAACATTAGCTAGGGTTAAGGTTAGGGGTGGGTGTTATGTTAAGTGGTTTTAACCAGATTAGTTTCATCTCAACCTTAGAAAACTCCAGTTTAAAACGGTTTTGTTTACAGTGTATTGAGAATTATAGCTATATACAAAGTTGCATGTACAAAAAAGTTCAATACCCCTATCTGGCCCCTTATAAAAAAGTGTACAGGTAGATACATAATGCAGAAGCACAGAGACTGCATCCAGGATTGCTTCACTGTGAAGTAGCATTAGGACACAGATCTTCCATTACGGTATTGGAGCATGTTAACACCATATATGGTTCACGCTATTGGTAAGAATACTGTATGTACAGCCTATCACCGTGGAGGTTCACTGTAGAACAGTCTCAGTCTCGATTCCAGGGGAGCAACTCCAACAGTCCCAGACACGGGTCTTCTGCTGTATGTCTACAGTATGGCACAGCATCTCATCAGCACCACAAGTGTCCATAGTTAGTGTCCAACAGACCCCAGATGCACGGAGAGCCTGAGATGTGGAGACTCGCTCACTGCGACCCTTTGTCTATCAACCAAGACATGTCCCCTGTCCTGCAATGTGGAGGAAACGAACCAACAAAAAACATCACTCAGAGTGCATATTATGCAGTTTAGACAATAATTATGTGGATAATGTAGTCTAGGCTCTGAACAACAGAAAACAAGAGTGTAAAACTGGAAGTGAACTACATGTCATTATAAACCGGGTGGTTCTGGATGCTGATTGGCTGATAGCCGTAGTATATATATATATTTCCCAAAAATTATTTCACCTTTATTTAACCAGGTAAGCTAGTTGAGAACAAGTTCTCATTTACAACTGCGACCTGGCCAAGATAAAGCAAAGCAGTGTGACACAAACAACAACACAGAGTTACACATGGAATAAACAAGCGTACAATAGGGGAAAAAAGTATATATACAGTGTGTGCAAATGGCGTGAGGAGGTAAGGCAATAAATAGGCCATTGTAGCGAAGTAATTACAATTTAGAAAATTAACACTGGAGTGATAGATGAGCAGATGGTGATGTGCAAGTAGAAATACTGGTGTGCAAAAGAGCAGAAAAGTAAATAAAAACAATATGGGGATGAGGTAGGTAGATTGGGTGGGCTATTTACAGATGGGCTATGTACAGCTGCAGTGACTGGTTAGCTGCTCAGATAGCTGATGTTTAAAGTTAGTGAGGGAAATATAAGTCTCCAGATTCAGCGATTTTGCAATTCGTTCCAGTCATTGGCAGCAGAGAACTGGAAGGAAAGGCGGCCAAAGGACGTGTTGGCTTTGGGGATGACCAGTGAGATATACCTGCTGGAACGTGTGCTACGGGTGGGTGTTGTTATCATGACCAGTGAGCTGAGATAAGGTGGAGCTTTACCTAGCATAGACTTATAGATGACTGGCTCCAGGTCATCTATCAGACTATACCACGGGTATGACAAAACATTTATTTTTACTTCTCTAATTACATTGGTAACCAGTTTATAATAGCAATAAGGCACCTCAGGGGTTTATGGTATATGGCCAATATACCACGGCTAAGGGCTGTATGCAGGCACTCCACGTTGCATTGTGTGTAAGAACAGCCCTTAGCCGTGGTATATTGGCCATATACATTACATTTACATTTTAGTCATTTAGCAGACGCTCTTATCCAGAGCGACTTACAGTAGAGTGCATACATTTTATTACATTTTTTTACATACTGAGACAAGGTATATGGTATATACCATACCCCCTCATGCCTTATTGCTTAATTATAGCATAAGCATGCTGAGGCTGATCATTGTGTGTTCTGACAGAGCGTTTCACACACAGCCGTATCGTATAGCGTTTCATGAAGGGATTTATTTTGATTTATTTGTATATATTTTTTAGGAGCTATATCAGCTTTAATATTGCAGATACAGTATATTGTGGGTTCTATCAATGTAATTGTCTGCACATGAAGGGATTGTTAGTGGAGACTGAGATTAAGAAAGACGTCTTAGCTTTCTTAGTTTTCGTACTTGCGTTGTCGGGTTAACAGCCTTCATTGTATGAATGGACAATTAAAAATGAAGGATCTACATTAGAGAAAGTAAGATATTGTTTACAGCACAGATGTCAAACTCATTCCACGGCGGGACGAGTGTCTACGGGTTTTCCCTCCTTCCTTGTACTTGATTGATGAATTAAGGTCACTAATTAGTAAGGTACTCCCCACACCTGGTTGTCTAGGGCTGCATTGAAAGCAAAAAACAAAAACCTGCAGAGACTAGGCCCTCCATGGAATGAGTTTGACACCCCTGGTTTACAGTAAAGCATTACAGTACTGTATCTTAAAGGAAAAATCCACAAAAAACGTATCATATCATCATGATGATGTGGAAAGTGACAATTTGCTTTTTGAAAGACCTACATTTTCAAAACTTGATCACTGACATGCGTTGTATCAACAGTGGACTAATGAAAATTAAAAAATGTAAATACATAAAACTTTCCTTCAAGCAAACTGACAGACACCCACTGGTAAATATGTAAACCCTCTTCTACTTATTAACATTGGAAAAGTATATCACTGTTTTCACTTATCATGTGGTAACATTTATAGAGGTCAGTGTTTGCTCATAGTGAGCCTCGGAAAATGTAAAGAACATAACCTCATTGTCACCCAGACCCAACTGAAGACCATAGACATGCACTTACTCCACATCTCGCTTTCTAATCATCTTTCCAGACCCTAAGACCTCTGCCACACGGGATACAATGGGGTCATAGTTCATGCTGGCCACGGCAACCACCTCCTCACCCCTATAGGTAGGAGAGATTAACCAAATAACTTTTAGGGAAAACTCTAGGATTACTAGAGTTTAGTCTGCTGTAAGGATGAACACTCCTGGATTATATAAGAACAAACAAAACATGACAAAAACAAAACAGAGGATTTACTTTACAAAACAACATGAGCCGATGGCTGAATGCATCTCAGTAGATAGCCACAATTGTGATTGGACACATACCTGGTATAAAATGCCACAAACTTCAGCTCGTCCACGTCTCCTTGGATGATGACATCATCAAAGCCATCCCCGTAACCTTGGTAATAGAATAAAAGCACTTTCTTAAGTAGGTCTGTAAAAAGAGTAAACACACCATCACAGCACCACCACCACACCCATTATGATGGCATACTTCTGAATCCTATGATGACTGAAAACCCTCAGTGTCTGACTTCACAGCTAGGTGGCAGTACTGGAGCTACAATCTCAACAGAGACATTTGGAGGAGAGCAATTTTGGTAGTAGTCTTACCAACTCACTATTTTAAGATTACTTCCCAAACAATTCACACAGTACATAAACAAAACTTGTATAACTTGTGTGTGAAAAAGTTTCCAATGGTTCAGTGGGCTAGACTGCATGGTGCTGGCAACCCGATGGTGGAGGTTTGGATACATGCACAGGCCACATATAATGAATGGATGTGACACTGTCTATTTTGACAGTTCTGCCATGTGCTTCGGATATAATCTGCTAAATGACCCTACCGGTATTCAATTATATTACTTGTGGAGTGAGGCTTTGTTTACCTGCATAGCGTAGGCTTTTCCCAAACATGGCCGACCAGAAATAGGGCACTGTTTTGATCTCAGTGGGTCTTCCCATCATGCCAAGTGCTGCCGCTCTCCCTGTCAATCCCAAACAAACAGAAAAGGTCCCATAAAAACCAATATACTGCAAATCCAGCCCCAGACATGCAGCTGAGTGTTTGACCCCTTAGGGAAAAACTCACACTTTAACTCACACTGTAATACTTAGCCCTTAAAAATGAACCCTTACCGTGCACATGGGCCATTTGCCAGTGTGGGATGTTCACCTTCTTATTGCTCCGCCCCGGAAAAGGAAACGTCACAATGTCTCCTCCGGCAAAGACACCATCAACGTTGGTCTGCATTGTCTGAGGGTTAAAGGGTTATCCAGAAGAATATAGGAGCCAATGTGGAAATCAGGAGGATCTCTTACTTGTAGACAAGCCACCTAACAAATTAGAGGATAACTGGAATTTTCCCTGTCAGGAAAAACTCAGGTCTCTAGCTCTGCAAATAACACAGTAACACTTGTACATTGCAATAAAGTGGCACTGAAATTAATTGTTTCTATGAACTGAGTGCATTTGAAATTAAATGAGTACATTCAAAGTATTTGTGTGTTATTATAATTGTTGTGCATACAGTGCCGTGTGTCCCAATTGTAGTTTCTACCTTGTTGACGGGGACAAAACCCTTGGAATCCATGTGAACTCCACTCTGTTTCAGGAAGCCAGTGGCTGGGCCTGACCCTGCAGGGGTCCCACATAGATAGAGTCCACCATTAATTCACCACCAGGAAGCAGAGTAACAATGACTATTGTAAGCCAGAAGAGGACTGGTCACCCCTCAGAGCCTGGTTCCTCTCTAGGTTTCTTCCTAGGTTCCTGCCTTTCTAGGGAGGTTTTCCTAGCCACCGTGCTTCTACATCTCTATTGCTTGCTGTTTGGGGTTTTAGGCTGGGTTTCTGTATAGCACTTTGTGACATTGGCTGATGTAAAATGGGCTTTATAAATACATTTGATTGATTTGATTGAGTGAGAGTGAGTTGGATCAACTCTACTTTACACTCCTGCACCACCACTGATAGGAGTGAGTTTGCTAAAGTGGAGGCTATTGCTGAACGAGCATTTGTGTCTCTGAGCTAGCAGCCTCACCTGTGCCAATGACACACACGTCCGCCCTTAGTACTTTCCCACTCTTCAGAACCACCTCTTTCAACTGTGGAACATAAAAACAACATTGACAAAAACAGTGAGGCAACACACACATAATATTACCAATAGATTACCCTCAGTTCTACTACTTCCGTTCCTGACTACAAAGTTCAGATATTTTTTGCAAAACCAGTATTGTCAAGTCTTTTTTACTGAGCCATACTCCAAATGGAGGCTGTAATTGGTAGTAATCTTGGCTGCTTGTCCTTTCTTTTTGTTGGCACACTGTGGTGCATCGGGGTCAGTCACACCCATTCATCAGCATTCAATGGCTGCATCCCCATTCTCCACCCTTCTCCCCAATTGTATCGTTGCACACTTCCCATCATGGATTTGTGTAATCATTCGCAGAGGGAGTTTCCACCATGGTGAAATCAATAACGGAAGTGTGCATGGTAGAGAATCTGGGCGAAGCCTAAAAGTGGGCTTGACTGGCCAGCAGAGAGAAGGAAGGAGAGAGCCATCTGTGCATGTTATGCTGTTTCTCTCACTTTCGGAATACCTGTCCATCATGGCCAAGCATCTCCGATACCTCGTTCAACATGTAGAACTTCACCCTGTTTGTCTCAAACAGCTGAAAAGTCAGTCAGAAAGACAAGCAGACACAGGCAGACAGACAGGCAGACACGGTGAGAGAGAGAGAGAGAGAGAGAGAGAGAGAGAGAGAGAGAGAGATAGCACTGGGTTAAGGTTCAAAGGTCAAAACCACTTCTCAAAGAGTTGAGCTTTTGTTAAGTTTAGCCTAAATTGTGTTCAGCTACACATTTTTTTTATTTTTAATCTTCCATAAGCCTGTTATTAATGCCAATGGTTAATTGGCGGGTAGGCAGTAACGCTTCTTATGAATACTTTCTTAATAATGGATTATTAACACATTATGCACATTATGTATGACTGTATCGACAGTCTCCCTCTGCCTTATCTTAACAGCAGGGAACATGCAGTGTTACCATGCTGAGACCCTATCATGCTGAGACCCTATGCACTCACGCACGCACACACACACACACACACACACTCACACACACACAGTATAAACTCCCCTGAAAAAACAGGACTAGTGGGCAATATCTACCTGATTGTCTAAATAAGTGCATGAGCACCGATAAGAAAATACTCTAAATATTCCCTTGTGGCGCCTGGTGAATTGAGCCCAATGAACATGATTCACGTTTAAAATATATACGTTTCTCTGAGTAGAAATGCAGATTAAGCTGTTCTAGAGGTAGTAGGGCTGACACAGAGCCTGATTTCTCAGGGGTGGGTCCCTACCTTCATTATGGCTTTCCCTACTTTCTCCCCCAGAGCTTTCCGGAAAGGGATTGCTTCTATCCCAATGATGGAGACAGAGTGGGCCTTGTCGGTGAGAGCAGCAGCCACCTCCATACCTAATGCAGAGAATACAGAAGATTACACATGCACACATTTACAGATAGACATGCTACAATTAGAGTAGTACTATCAAAACAAAGGTTCCAAACAACTGTTCAACAAAGTACAACTTAATGTAGCCTTCATAAACACTTTAAGGCTTATAGATCAACATTCCTTCGGAAAAGGAATATGTGACTGTTTTATCTACTGCATGTCTGTCATCTCTCTCACCAACAAATGATGTTCCCACAATCACAGCATTCTTGTTGTTGGCCAGCCTGGCTACGCTGTTAGCATCTTCAGGGGTTAGGAGGTGAAACACATTCCTAACGTCCTGGCCTTTGTAGTTCATCAGCTTGGGTCTTACAATAGACAAAAGATGGGTATATCAGTGTCTACAGAACAATGAGTCACAACTGGTCATATCAACAAGAAGAAAATTGAATTCCATTTAATTGCATTCAACCAAAGACAATTTACGGTTACTCCTTACTTGCTTCCTGTGGCAATGAAAAGCTTCCTGTATTCCATCCTAGAGTCGTCTTGAAAAGTCACAGCCCTCGTCTTGACGTCCACTGCCACAGCCTATTGACATCCAAACATCCCAGTTAGAAAGAGAACATAGGGCCAGGGTGTCACCAAGGGAATCCATACCACTTCATTGCTGCTCTGAGACCAGTGTCGTGTTCAGTAGGGCACACTGTAACAAAAGTTTGCAACGGGAAAAAACTAAAATCTTCTTGGAAGAAGTTCGACCAGGTAGCAACACCCTGTTTCAATCTGTTTGAAAACTGCCCACTGAACACAGCCCAGATGTGGATTCAAACTTAGCCAATATAATCAGTGTTTCAGGTCTTACCTCCTTCTCCGTGAGCAACTCGATGTCGTGGGCTTGGAGGAAGTCTATGGAGCGTAGCCGGAGCTGCTCTGCTGTGCTCTCCAAGGACTGAGGGGGAGATGGTTAGTTACACCGCACCACAGCACTGTACACCACAGGTTGGAGTTTATTGGAGGTTTATTGCAGGTTGGAGGTTTGTTATTGGTGACATTCAGTGAAGAAATGCCACTTTTACGATGCTAATGCAACATACATTTGTTTGGTTTCATTTTTAACATGATCACAATTTGAAACTCAAGGTCAGCAAACCATTTTCTCATAGATATCATGGCCAAATTTCTACATTGGCTGGGACAAATATTATCCCAAGATTACAGACTAAAGATGGGTTCAAGATGGGTTAATAATACTAGCAATAACAAAATGGGAAGTATTTTGGAGCATGAAATGTCTGGGAAGAATATTCAATCTGCTACGAAATACAGTAGGGCATAACTAGTAGTCCTTCATCAGCAATTTCAACACTGTTTGTATCCAGAAGAATAGTCAACTTAAAGAACCCTCATGGTCACTAAGTCCTTATGGAGATAGTCCTTTTACCATCTCTGTGGTATGCTCTGGATCTCTGTACAAACCTTACTCAGTTTAGGCCTGTCATAGGGTGGGTGTTTGTCCATGGTGCACATGACAATGCGATCAGTGAAGCCTTCCTGTCGCAATGTCTCAGCGCACACCAGCCCTGCTGGACCTGGAGACACAAGACACTTGTTTAATGTCTTTATAGGATCTTAGATCCATGCTATCCAAACTGAATCCAAGCTCCCTTTACCATAACTATTGAGTGAAACAATAGTAGTGAATTGGAGTGTGGATTGAGTTTGGCATACCAGACACAATGTTCGAGCGTTGTGAACATAAACAAAACACTTTGAAGCGTGTTAAAACTAAGAGCATACAGTTAAAACGTACTGTAGTACAAATACACTATGAACTAACATCCTTGTTGATGCAATAATTCTTGGGAGCTGCTATCATCTATCCTTTTTTGGAATACTCAGGACCTATACTGAACTGAACATATACAGTATGGTTCAAGTCCTAGTCGACGGTTTGAACATAAACAAACAGACTTCTATTTACCAGCGGTGCGTGCAGGAATGGAACTTAAGTATTTTGGGCACTGGCCAGCCGGGCTAGTAGACTGACATTTTTTATTAGCAGGGTCGAAAATTTGTGTCATGCGATATTTGAAAAGGCAAAATGTCAGTTGCCGGCGTGCAAGTTGAACACATTTTCTTCTAGCCCGGTCTGAAAACTACTAACCACGGGCTAGTGGGCTAGCTTAATTTCCATCCCTGAGGGTGTGAGTGTAAGGAGATGCTCAATGACCAACTCACCTGATCCAACGATAAGGACCTGGCTGAAGCCAGTGCTGGAGTTAACTGCTGAACATCGGGCCATGGCTTTTGACCTCTTCTGTGACTGAAGATCCTGGAAGAAAGAAATGTTTGCCAGGTCACAGGTCATCAAAGGGGGATCAGTTGATTTAGCACAATGATCTATTCTAAATAGTCCCAGAGTGTCTTTACCTGTTTGTTAGCACGAATTATCACTTTGTCCTTTTCAACTCGGACCTGAAACAAACAGACATGAGCGATGTGTACACGGTTTTGACGATGCTTAGAGAGAATGTGAAGGCAGGGAATGTGAATGGCATTGCGAACCGAACGAGGAAGGTCACCTGGAAGATGTACAAGCTGTCCAGCCCAGGAAAGTCCTCAATGTCTCCTGTAACGATGTTGAAACAAGCTCCATGCCAGGGGCAACGCACGTGGCCTTTGGACAAGATACCTGCAACACACAAAGATATACAGTACCAGTCAAATGTTTTGACACACCTACTCATTCAAGGGTTTTTCTTAATTTTTTACTATTTTCTACATTGTAGAATAATAGTGAAGACATCAACACTATGAAATAACACGTAAGGAATCATGAAATAACCAAAAAAGGGTTAAACAAATCAAAATATATATTATATTTAAGATTCTTCAATGTAGCCACCCTTTGGTCTTGATGTCAGCTTTGCACACTCTTGCCGTTCTCTCAACCAGCTTCATGAGGTAGTCACCTGGAATGCATTTAAATTAACAGGTGCCTTGTTAAAAGTTCATTTGTGGAATTTCTTTCCTTCTTAATGCGTTTGAGCCAATCAGTTGTGTTATGACAAGGTAGGGGTGGTATACAGAAGATAGCCCTATTTGGTAAAAGACCAAGTCCATATTATGGCAAAAAGATCTAAATAAGCAAAGAGAAATGACAGTCCATCCGTACTTTAAGACATGAAGGTCAGTCACATTTTCAGTCAACCTGGAAAATTTGAAGAACTTTAAAAGTTTCTTCAAGTGCAGTCGCAAAAACCATCAAGCGCTATCATGAAACTGGCTCATGAAGACCTCCACAGGAAAGGAAGATCCAGAGTTACCTCTGCTGCAGAGGATACGTTTCTTCAGAGTTACCAGCCTCAGAAATTGCAGCCCAAATAAATGCTTCACAGTGTTCAAGTAACAGACACATTTCAACAACAACTGTTCAGAGGAGACTGCGTGAATCATGCCTTCATGGTCGAATTGCTGTAAAGAAACCACTATTAAAGGACACCAATAATAAGAAGAGGCTTGCTTGGGCTAAGAAACATGAGCAAAGGACATTAGACTGGTGGAAATCTGTCCTTTGGTCCGAATTTGAGATTTTTGGTTCCAAACACTGTGTCTTTGTCAGATGCAGAGTAGGTGAATGGATGAACTCCGCATGTGTGGTCCCCACCGTGACGCATGGAGGAGGAGGTGTGATGGTGTGGGGGTGCTTTGCTGGTGACACTGTATGTGATTTATTTAGAATTCAAGGCACATTTAACCAGCATGGCTACCACAGCATTCTGCAGCCATACTCCATCCTATCTGGTTTGCGCTTAGTGGAACTATTATTTGTTTTCAACAGGACAATGACCCAACACACCTCCAGGCTGTGTAAGGGCTATTTGACCATGAAGGAAAGTGATGGAGTGCTGCATCAGATGACCTGGCCTCCACAATCACCCAACCTCAACCCAATTGAGATGGTTTTGGATGAGTTGGACTGCAGAGTGAAGGAAAAGCAGCTAACAAGTGCTCAGCATATGTGGGAACTCCTGCAAGACTGTTGGAAAAGCATTCCAGATTAAGCTGGTTGAGAGAATGCCAAGAGTGTGCAAAGCTGTCATCAAGGCAAAGGGAGGCTACTTTGAAGAATCTAAAATCTAAAATATATTTTGATTTGTTTAACACTTTTTTGGTTACTACATGATTCCATATGTGTTATTTCATAGTTTTGATGTCTTCGCTATTATGCTACATACAATTGAAAATAGAAAAATATAGAAAAACCCTTGAATGAGTAGGTGTGTCCAAACTTTTGACTGCTACTGTACATCCCACTGTATCACTCACCAATCCATCTCAGAACTTGATTATAACATAAGACAGCAAAAATATGAATTTCCATACCAATATTCCACAGAAAAAGCAAACAATGCAGAACGGGGCTCACCTTTGACCAGTGGTGCCCCATAATGTGGGCACTTGTGCCCCATTGCAGAAAACTCTCCATGTTCTTTAATGAGCAGCGCTCTGCCACTTCCCAAATCAACCTCTCTCATCCTAAACAGGAATAAGTGCAAACACAGACACGTAAGCACGCACACACACACACACAGGAAGGGACAAAAATTGTGAGGCAAGGGGAAATAATGACAGGTTCCAGCCATACAAATTTCAGTATTCAGACCCCTTGACTTTTTTCATATTTTGTTACGTTACAGCCTTATTATAAAATGGATTAAATTGTTTGTTCTAATTAATCCACAACACCCCTTGATGACAAAGCAAAAACAGGTGTTTGAAATTGTTGCAAATTTATAAAAAAAAATAAAAAACTGAAATATTACATTTACATAAGTAAATTCAGACCCTTTACTCAGTACTTTCTTAAAGCTCCTTTGGCAGCGATTACAGCCTCGATACTTTTTGTGTATGACGCTACAAGCTTAGCACACTTGTATTTGGGGAGTTTCTCACGTTTTTCTCTACAGATCCTCTCAAGCTCTGTCAGGTTGGATGGGGAGCATCGCTGCACAGCCATTTTCAGGTCTCTCCAGCTATTGTCAGGTCTCTCTCAGATAACTGAACTAAATGCCTACCGCCTCGTAGCACTCACTTCTGTCATCATGAAGTGCTTTGAGAGACTAGTCAAGGATCGTATCACCACCACCTTACCTGCCACCCTAGACCCACTGCAGTTTGCATAACGCCCCAACAGGTCCACAGATGATGCAATAGCCATCACACTGCACACTGCCCTATCCCATCTGGACAAGAGGAATACCTATGTAAGAATGCTGTTCATTGACTACAGCTCAGCATTCAATACCATAGTACCCTCCAAGCTCATCATTAAGCTGGAGTCACTGGGTCACAAACCCGCCCTGTGCAATTGGGTCTTGGACTTTCTGACGGGCCGCCCCCAGGTGGTGAAGGTAGGAAACAACATCTCCACTTTGTTGACCCTCAACACTGGGGCCCCACAAGGGTGCGTACTCAGCCCCCTCCTGTACTCCCTGTTCACCCATGACTGCGTGGCCATGCACGCCTCCAACTCAATCATCAAGTTTGCAGACGACACAACAGTAGTGAGCTTGATTACCAACAACGACGAGACAGCCTACAGGGAGGAGGTGAGGGCACTCGGAGTGTGGTGTCAGGAAAACAACCTCTCACTCAACGTCAACAAAACAAAGGAGATAATCGTGGACTTCAGGAAACAGCAGAGGGAGCACACCCCTATCCATGTCGAAGGGACAGCAGTTGAGAAGGTGGAACGTTTTAAGTTCCTCGGCGTACACATCACAGACAAACTGAAATGGTCCACCCACACAGACAGTGTGGTGAAGAAGGTGCAACAGCGCCTCTTCAACCTCAGGAGGCTGAAAAAATGGGGCTTGTAATCCAAAACTCGGACTAACTTTTACAGATGCGCAATCGAGAGCATCCTGTCGGGCTGTATCACAGCCTGGTACGGCAACTGCAACGCCCTCAACCGCAAGGCTCTCCAGAGGGTGGTGCGGTCTGCACAAGGCACCCCCCGGGGCAACTACCTGCCCTCCATGACACCTATAGTACCCAATGTCACAGGAAGGCCAAAAAGATCATCAAGGACAACAACCACCCGAGCCACTGCCTGTTCACACCGCTACCATCCAGAAGGCGAGCTCAGTGCATGTGCATCAAAGCTGGTACCAAGAGACTGAGGAACAGCTTCTATCTCAAGGCCATCAGACTGCTAAACAGCAATCACTAACTCAGAGAGGCTGCTGCCTACATGGAGACCCAATCACTGGCCACTTGAATAATAAATGGATCACTAGTCACTTTAAATAATGGCACTTTAATAATATTTACATATCTTACATTACTCATATCATATGTATATACTGTATTCTATACCATCTATTGTACCTTGCCTATGCTGCTCGGCCATCGCTCATCCATATATTTATATGTACATATTCTCATTCACCCCTTTCAGATTTGTGTGTATTAGGTAGAGGTTGGGGAATTGTTAGAATACTTGTTAGATATTACTGCACTGTCGGATCTAGAAGCACAAGCATTTCGCTACACTCGTATTAACATCTGCTAACCATGTGTATGTGGCCAATAAAATTTGATTTGATTTTGATTTGATTTCAGATGTTCGATTCGCCCCAGTCTTAGGTCCTAAGCACTCTGGAGTAGGTTTTTTATCAAGGATCTCTCTGTACT
This sequence comes from Salvelinus namaycush, assembly GCF_016432855.1. Lineage (NCBI taxonomy): Eukaryota > Metazoa > Chordata > Actinopteri > Salmoniformes > Salmonidae > Salvelinus > Salvelinus namaycush. Next base: position 15,354,611 of record NC_052307.1, read on the forward strand.
TTCTTCCATTCATCTTTCCCTCAATCCTGACTAGTCTCCCAGTCCCTGCCACTGAAAAACATCCTGCATCATGCTGCCACCACCATGCTTCACCATAGGGATGGTGCCAGGTTTCCTCCAGATGTGACGCTTGGCATTCAGGCCAAAGAATTCAATCTTGGTTTCATCAGACCAGAGAATCTTGTTTCTCATGGTCTGAGAGTCTTTAGGTGCCTTTTGGCAAACTCCAAGCGGGCTATCATGTGCCTTTTAGTGAGGAGTGGCTTCCGTCTGGCAACTCTACCATGAAGGCCTGATTGGTGGAGTGCTGATGAGATGGTTGTCCTTCTGGAAGGTTCTCCCATCTCCACAGAGGAACTCTGGAGCTCTTTCAGATTGACCATCGGGTTCTTGGTCACCTCCCTGACCAAGGCCCTTCTCCCCCGATTGCTCAGTTTGGCTGGGAGGACAGATCTATGAAGAGTCGTGATGGTTCCAAACTTCTTCAATTTAAGAATGATGGAGGCCACTCTGTTCTTGGGGACCTTCAATGCTGCAGAAATGTTTTGGTACCCTTCCCCAGGTCTGTGCCTCGACACAATCCTGTCTCGGAGCTCTATGGACAATTCCTTCAACCTCATGGCTTGATTTTTGCTCTGACATGCACTGTCAACTGTGGGACCTTATATAGACAGGTGTGCGCCTTTCCAAATCATGTCCAATCGATTAAATTTACCACTGGTGGACTCCAATCATGTTGTAGAAACATCTCAAGGATGATCAATGGAAACTGGATCCACCAAAACCGGATGAGCTCAATTTCAAGTTTCATAGCAAAGGGTCTGAATACTTATGTAAATAAGGTATTTCTGTTCATTTTTAATATTTTTTTTGAAAATGTATCTAAAAACCTGTTTTCGCATTTTCATTATGGGGTATTGTTTGTAGATTGATAAGGAAAAACATTTTGATCCATTTTAGAATAAAGCTAAAGAATAAAGCGAAAGAATAAAGCTAAAGTAACAAAATGTGTAAAAAGTCAACGAGTCTGAATACTTTCCGAATGCACTGTACATTGTCTTTTGTTTGGCCTTACTGTCCATTTTCCAGGTCTTTGACATGACACACGGAGGCCTCCAGGTAATCGCGGGGTTTGTAGAGCCTGAGGGGGGCGGCAGCGGCGGAGTCCTCATCGGAGAAGTGTTCCAGTGCTCCGTTGGGTCTGCAGTCAGAAAAGGGGCTCGCATTTCCATTGGCGGACTTCACACCTGCTTCCTTTTCTTTGCCCAGAAGGGTTAGCTCCACTTTCACCTCAACTGCAGGACACAGACCACAGACCATTAGCAAAACTGCAGGACACAGACCACAGACCAGTAGCAAAACTGCAGAACACAGACCACAGACCATTAGCAAAACTGCAGAATACAGACCACAGACCACTAGGAAAACAACACCCTTTTCAGGCTGATGTTTGCCCAGTCACTTACATTTAAAAAAAAATGTATTCACTTGTTTTTAGTTCACAACTTTTACCCATCATCCTCCTCAACATTAAGTCACCAGCAGCCACTGATACTCATATACATTTTTCCTTTGATTGCAGAACTCAGCGTCAGACACCCCACGGAGAAGAGTTATGTATCGAATGAAACTGACATGACCATGAAAATACTTTATGAGATTTAAAAAAAACGTGGGGCAAATTTACTGTGGCAATCTTGAGAGCTTTATAGCATATATTTAGAATCACTACACCATGCATTTGTCACGTTCCTGACCTGTTTTCTCTTGTTTTTTTTATGTGTTTAGTTGGTCAGGGCGTGAGTTGGGGTGGGCATTCTATGTTATGTGTTTCTATGTTTAGGTTCATTGTCATTTAGCCTGATATGGTTCTCAATCAGGGACAGGTGTTTTACGTTTCCTCTGATTGAGAACCATATTAAGGTAGGTTGTTCACACTGTTTGTTTGTGGGTGATTGTCTTCCGTGTCTGTGTATGTCGCACCACACGGGACTGTTTCGTTTTCGTTCGTGTATGTAGTCTGTTCCTGTTCGTGCGTTCTTCGTGTTTATGTAAGTTCACATGTTCAGGTCTGTCTACGTCGTTTTGTTGTTTTGAGTTTATTCAAGTGTTCATCGTGTTTCGTCTTATTATAATAAATCATTATGGATTCAACCTACGCTGCATTTTGGTCTGATCCCTACTCCTCCTCTTCAGACGAAGAGGAGGAGAGAAACCGTTACAGAATCACCCACCAACCAAGGACCAAGCGGCGGAATAAAAAGCAACAGCAGCGATCGCAGGATTTCTGGACATGGGAGGAAATACTGGACGGTAAAGGTCCATGGGCTCAACCTGGAGAAGATCGCCGCCCTCGTGAAGAGCTGGAGGCAGCTAAAGCCGAGCGGCGGCGGTATGAGGAGGCAGCACGGAAGCAGGAGAAGGATCTGGGCTACACTACGTGGGAGGAGATCGACAGGTGGGCGATCGACCCAAGGAGAGTGCCGGAGCCCGCCTGGGATTCTCTGGCACAGTGTGAGGAGGGATACCGGCGAATGGAGGCAGCACGACGACGCGGTAGGAAGCCTGTTAGTCAAGCCCAAAAATTTATTGGGGGGGGGGGGGGGGGGGGGGGCTAAAGGGTAGTGTGGCGAAGTCAGGTAGGAGACCTGCGCCAACTTCCCGATCTTACCGTGGAGAGCGAGAGTACGGGCAGACACCGTGTTATGCGGTAGAGCGCACGGTATCTCCTGTACGTGTGCATAGCCCGGTGCGGGTGATTCCACCTCCCCGCACTGGCCGGGCTAGATTGAGCATTGAGCCAAGTGCCATGAAGCCGGCTCTACATATCTGGCCTCCAGTACGTCTCCTCGGGCCGGCATACATGGCACCAGCCTTACGCATGGTGTCCCCGGTTCGCCTACATAGCCCAGTGCGGGTTATTCCACCTCCCCGCACTGGTCGGGCTACGGGGAGCATACAACCAGGTAAGGTTGGGCAGGCTCAGTGCTCAAGGGAGCCAGTACGCCTGCATGGTCCGGTATATCCGGCGCCACCTCCCCGCCCCAGCCCAGTACCACCAGTGCCTACACCACGCACCAGGCTTCCTGTGCGTCTCCAGAGCCCTGTTCCTCCTCCACGCACTAGCCCTGTGGTGCGTGTCTCCAGCCCATTACCACCAGTACCGGCACCACGCACCAAGCCTCCTGTGCGTCTCCAGAGCCCTGTTCCTCCTCCACGCACTAGCCCTATGGTGCGTGTCTCCAGCCCATTACCACCAGTGCCTACACCACGCACCAAGCCTCCTGTGCGCCTCCAGAGTCCTGTGCGTCCTGTTGCTGCTCCCCGCACTAGCCTGAAGGTGCGTGTCCTTAGCCCGGTACCTCCAGTTCCGGCACCACGCACCAGGCCTACAGTGCGTCTCAGCCGGCCAGAGTCTGCCGTCTGCCCAGCGGCGCCTGAACTGCCCGTCTGCCCAGCGGCGCCTGAACTGCCCGTCTGCCCAGCGGCGCCTGAACTGCCCGTCTGCCCAGCGGCGCCTGAACTTCCCGTCTGCCCAACGCCGTCTGAACTGTCCGTCTGCCAAGCGCCGCATGAACTGCCCGTATGTACTGAGCCTGCAAAGCCGCCCGTCTGCCATGAGCCTTCAGAGCCGTCCGCCAGACAGGAGCCGCTAGAGCCTTCCGCCAGACAGGAGCCGCTAGAGCCTTCCGCCAGACAGGAGCAGCCAGAGCCTTCCGCCAGACAGGATCAGCCAGAGCCGTCCGCCAGACAGGATCAGCCAGAGCCGTCCGCCAGACAGGATCAGCCAGAGCCGTCAGCCGGCCATGACCAGCCAGAGCCGTCAGCCGGCCATGACCAGCCAGAGCCGTCAGCCGGCCATGACCAGCCAGAGCCGTCAGCCGGCCATGACCAGCCAGAGCCGTCAGCCGGCCATGACCAGCCAGAGCCGTCAGCCGGCCATGACCAGCCAGAGCCGTCAGCCGACCATGACCAGCCAGAGCCGTCAGCCGGCCATGACCAGCCAGAGCCGTCAGCCAGTCCGGAGCTGCCCCTCAGTCCGGAGCTGCCCCTCAGTCCGGAGCTGCCCCTCAGTCCGGTGTTGCCCCTCAATCCGGTGTTGCCCCTCATTCCGGTATTGCCCCTCATTCCGGTATTGCCCCTTAGTCCGGTGCTGCCCCTTAATCCAGTGGGGTTAATTTGGAGGGTGGTCATTGGGAGGAGGCTACAAAAGCGGGGATTGACTATGGTGGGATGGGGACCACGCCCAGAGCCTGAGCCGCCACCGTGGACAGATGCCCACCCAGACCCTCCCCTAGACTTTTGGTGGTGCGTCCGGAGTTCGCACCTTGAGGGGGGGGGTTATGTCACGTTCCTGACCTGTTTTCTCTTGTTTTTGTATGTGTTTAGTTGGTCAGGGCGTGAGTTGGGGTGGGCATTCTATGTTATGTGTTTCTATGTTTAGGTTCATTGTCATTTAGCCTGATATGGTTCTCAATCAGGGACAGGTGTTTTACGTTTCCTCTGAGAACCATATTAAGGTAGGTTGTTCACACTGTTTGTTTGTGGGTGATTGTCTTCCGTGTCTGTGTATGTCGCACCACACGGGACTGTTTCGTTTTCGTTCGTGTATGTAGTCTGTTCCTGTTCGTGCGTTCTTCGTGTTTATGTAAGTTCACATGTTCAGGTCTGTCTACGTCGTTTTGTTGTTTTGAGTTTATTCAAGTGTTCATCGTGTTTCGTCTTATTATAATAAATCATTATGGATTCAACCTACGCTGCATTTTGGTCCGACCCTTACTCCTCCTCCTCATCCGAGGAGGAGGCATTAGACGAGCGTTACAGCATTAGATATTTGCTGAAATAACACACATACACAAGGACAGGCCTAAGTGGATGTTTGGGTTTATTTGTTGTGAGGCGCCCTGAGGCATTTGATGACATCTGATAAGTTGCCTCTGGTGTTTGTATTTCTGCATTTGAAGAGGTGGTTGTGCAACCTGTTTTCACTGCAGCCAGATTTATCTCTTCGGCAGTAGAAATGTGCTGACCCTCCGGTTCCTACACGATAATCTGGCTGGAATTTTGACCTGCTGAGCAAGTCTTAATTAAAATCAATGGAAAATCATGAGAGTGACTGCAATCACAGGAGAGGAAAGGGGGAGAGGCATCCATCCCCAGACTCATATGGGATCTTTTTTTTCAAAGGAGAGATCTTCAACTAGGACCTTATGTAAGAGAATTCACATTGTGTATTAGATTTGTTATTGGGATATTAAAAATTTCGATATTCTCTTTTCTTTTGATTCTCAGATCATAAAATCACATCCGCTGATCGGGGCAATTCTGAATCAATAAATTGATAGCTTACTCAACCATATGCTCCATGCTGAAGTCAGAATGTTGATTGATGTATAGTGAGCTCCAAGTATTGGGACAGTGACACATTTGTTGTTGTTTTGGCTCTAGTCTCCCTGTTTTAGGGGACCAAATACTAAACTTTTGACTACTTTAATACACATATAACTGAATTTGGCCCAATACTTTTGGTCCCCTAAAATGGGGGGACTATGTACAACAATTGATGTAATTTCGAAACGGTTCACAAAATATGGGAGAAAATACCCTCAAATTAAAGCTTACAGTCTGCACTTTAACCTCCTAGCCATTGTATCATTTCAAATCCAAAGTGCTGGAGTAAAGAGCCAAAACAACAAAACATGTGTCACTGTCCCAATACTTTTGGAGCTCACTGTATATATAAAATGAAGAGCAGCATGATAATTGCAGATTACTTAATTAATTCACTAATTTGTTAATTCATTGAATCTAAAGTAAGCAGCACCACCCATTCATGTACATGAGCATTTTTTAAATCATCATAAAAAAAGCATAACGTGTATATTTTGGTTCACCTCACCTTCTCCTGGACAGGGGTTTATTTGTCAATGACTTGCAAACTATGTGAGATGACTCTGTCCTAAAACCTATTACCTTTAACTGAGGCTATTTGTCCACAATGTGTAGTTGCTCTTACTTTTGTACTGTATATTACATGTACAAAGTGTAATTTTACATTCATACACACTGCTAAAAAACAAAGCTGATTTGTGGTTCTATATAGCACCATTTCTTCTAGAAATGCAAGCGTCTTTGTTTTTGGATTATTCCTGCCTAGTTAAGGGATCAATCTCTCCACTGAGATTATCCAATGCACCAAAGAGCAATATGATTTATTGACAGCAAAACTGAGTGAATTGTACACCTCAGGAGAAACATACTTGTCAAGTGAGGAAGAGATACTCCTTCTGCGTTCTCTCACTTTGCCATATGTTATCACTTCATCCCCTCTCTCACACACTCATTCCCCGTTCTTTTCTCCCTTCTGTTTTTCCATTCAGAGGCATCATGTGCTTAATCCTTTTGAGTGGGCACTGATGGCTTTATATTATTCCTAGTCTTAGAAACTATTCTGTGTTTACTTGACTCTATGATGCTAAAATATTTTATTGGATCAAATTGAGTAGTCAGCTCCCACTAACACACCTGTAGGGATCATGTAAAATGTATTAGTCAAATTAGGTACCAATCTGCTTTTCACTGACTGCAGAAACTCACAGTGTGCATCAATGTTTTGACTGGGCCCACGCTTTTCAGAAATGTTCAGTATCACATCAGGCAATACACTTGAATAATTATTATCATCTTCATGTAATTGCTTTATGATTTCAATTTTTCTCTGGATTTTTCCTAACCCTTACCTTAGCGCTAGGTACAGTTGAAGTAATTACAATACTTTTTACATTGTACTTATAATAATATAACAATTACACAGTTATGATGGTGTGATACTGTATTCTACATTAAAAACATGTATTTATTTAACATTGTGTAAAAGTTTTTGTCTGGTTTAGTTTCTCAACTATACTGGTGCTCATCCCTGCTGTGTCCAAGGTTCCGTTCAGGGTCCCACTTGTTTCCTAAAGACTGACTAATTAGACATTTTACAGTCAGGGACCTCTGTTCCAGCACAGCACCCTCTAAAGTCGCCCCTATAGAACTGTAGACTACCTACCTATCCCCTCCACTTTATTCATACTAGCTGCCAGTGTGGTATTGCAGTGGTTGTTTTTGTGAAAATTATGTTTTGGTTTTTTAAACCGCTCTCCATAAGAGCTAAAGCACTATTAAGTCAAAGCTTTAGGAGCAAGCAAAGATATAAAACATGTAATGTGCTTGATTACAGCACTTACCACAGCCTTCAACAAGCTGACTGCATTGCAACAGTGATATGTTTGCTTTGAAACAGTCATACATTGTGCCATACGTTTAAAACTCAAATTTGACTATGTAATCCTCTTGAAGGCAATGCAATTGAGAGCATTAAAATTCCTCCTCCACAAATCGCCATGCTACAAAGGCAGTCAGGAGAGGGGTTTGTATGACCTATATACTGTATAGCTGGCGAACAAATGCCAATTATTCCAGGATTTGGAAGGGGTAGGACAGACGGAAGGAGAACAGGAAGCAGGACGGAGGGAAGGAGAACAGAGGGTAGGACGGAGGGAAGGCGAGCAGAGGATAGGACGGAGGGAAGGACGGAGGGAAGGAGGACGGGGGGTAGGACGGAGGGAAGGAGGACGGGGGGTAGGACGGAGGGAAGGAGGACGGGGGGTAGGACGGAGGGAAGGAGAAAGGGGATAGGACGGAGGGAAGGAGAAAGGGGGTAGGACGGAGGGAAGGAGAAAGGGGATAGGACGGAGGGAAGGAGAAAGGGGGTAGGACGGAGGGAAGGCGAGCAGGGGATAGGACGGAGGGAAGGACGGAGGGAAGGAGGACGGGGGGTAGGACGGAGGGAAGGAGGACGGGGGGTAGGACAGAGGGAAGGAGAACAGTGGGTTGGTGGAGATGGTGTTCACCTGGCTTGCTTTTGGAGAGGCATCCTCCCATTATGGGCCCAGGGTAGAGCCAGGAGGCCTGGCTGGAGGAAGCCCAGGGGAGGTGAGGAAGAGACGGGGTCAGATCCTGGGGTTGGGCTGCTGGGTCGGGAGGTAACCACGACAGTGTTGAAACGGGGGTATCAGTATGTGCAGGTGCAGATCCAGGTCAGCCATTGTAGACATCAGCTCTCCCACATCACCACCTGGGAGGAGGAAGAGTGAACAACAGCTGAGTGGCTGAAAAGCCCAGTGGAGGCTGGTCGAGGCAGAAATTGGGAGGTTACAAAAGCCCAACCATCAAACAGCACCACTACTCCAACCTGGACTCAGGGGTAGACTTAACATAGTAAATGTAAATTAGTATGATATGTTACGTTTCATATGGTATGCATTAATTTATGGATGTCCATCATCCATTTCATATGATATGTTACGAATTACAATTTGTATGATATGTTACAAATTGCAATTCATACAATATGTAATAAATTCCAATTCATACAATATGTTACAAATTTGCCAAACCTATGATATGTTAGGAATTCCAATTTGTTGTCGCTAAATTTTCCTAGGTGGCTAGGTGGCTAACGCTAACATTAGCTAAATTTGCCAATAAGCTAAAATTAACACACAACCTTTGGGTTGCTAAATGTTTACGTTATACGCTCACCCATCCACCCCGACCAACCACCCTACTTTCGTTTTTGCCTTAAGTAACCTTCTGTCTTATGCAGCCATACCAAACGTGACATGTCATAATAATTTTACGTCTAGTCTATGAGACCAGGCTGACTACACAGTTCTAAAAGTTTCTCACATGACTACTTGTGTTTTTTAGAGTTCCTCTGTATAGAGTGGTGTGTGTGTGTGTGTGTGTGTGTGTGTGTGTGTGTGTGTGTGTGTGTGTGTGTGTGTGTGTGTGTGTGTGTGTGTGTGTGTGTGTGTGTGTGTGTGTGTGTGTGTGTGTGTGTGTGTGTGTGTGTGTGTGTGTGTGTGGTGTGTTTGCATTTGTGAACCACTACCTATTTTAGTCATTTAAATATGTACAGTTTGTGAGTTTGCCTAAGGATACCAAATAGTTGATATCAACATTAGGAAAACTTTATATTTTCATAATATTCTGAAGTAATTGAGATAATATCACGCGAGGATTAGCCACATATATCAACCATGGCTTAGAAATGGTACAATGAACTACTATGCATTCATGATGCCATTCATGATGCTGAGAAACATGGACAAAGTCCTGGAAAGGCCACTGTGGTAGTTAAAGGGCTAGCCTAGCACTCATTAACAACCATTAGCATTCACAGCACCATCCACAGTGCTCTCAATGGCATTTTTGACAATTTGTTTTCCACCACAAAAACTGCCGTTTGAAAAGGAGAGGGTGTGTAATTGTTCGTCAACCTGTAGAGAGGCCCTAACTTGGTTCTCTGAGGTGGTATAGAACTAAGCAGCTTCTAGTACTATTCCTGTGTGCTCTGCCCTCCAGCAACACTTGGCAACAATGTAAGGCTGAGAAAAGGTTGTCACTTGTTTTCTACACTTGTCTTCAGTGTTGGGGAACCTACTTTGAAAATACAGTTTACAAAGCTACCAATTACTTCACACGGGAAGAAGTTAAGCTACAGTAGAGCTACCCTTAAGAAAATATTGTTTACTGAACTAAAGTCACTTTGAAAAAGTAGTTCACCACATCCAAACTACTTAGTGAAGAATTATCATATCTAAATCAGAAATGTCATAGACTACAATTGCATGACCAGATCACTCTGGAGTCAGATGTTAACATAATGTGCAATTTAGCCTATTAAAAACTAAAATTATGTTTCAAGTGAGAATTATGCAGGTCTAATGCTGAAAAAGAAAGTAAATTCTTGCCTACTTCACTCATATTTTATTTTAGCCTAAAAAGTAGTGTGTATTTCCAATAGTTAGCTACACCAATACATGGCAAACAAGTAATTAACTACTGAAAACACTACCTAGATTTGAATTGAGTTCAACTACCACCAAGCTACTTCAAAATGCAGTTAAATTACTAGTTGAACTACATGTAGTTCACTCCTCCCCAACACTTATTGTCTCTCTACAATGAAGCTAATGTGTGTGTGTGTGTGTGTGTGTGTGTGTGTGTGTGTGTGTGTGTGTGTGTGTGTGTGTGTGTGTGTGTGTGTGTGTGTGTGTGTGTGTGTGTGTGTGTGTGTGTGTGTGTGTGTGTGTGTGTGTGTGTGTGTCCAAATGCCCTTGAAGAGAATGTAATAGTGTTAATCATGTTAATTGATAAAATGTTCGACATACATTGTTACTTAATGTTACTTACATACAGTGCCTTCAGAAAGTATTCACATCCCTTGACTTCTTCCACATTTTGTTGTGTTACAGCCTAAATTTAAAATTGATTAAATTAAGATTTTGTGTCACTGGCCTACACACGATACCCCATAATGTAAAATTGGAATTATGTTTTTAGACATTTTTACAAATTAATTAAATATGAAAAGCTGAAATGTCTTGAGTCAATAAGTATTCAACCCTTTTGTTATTGCAAGCTTAATAAGTTCAGGAGTAGACATTTGCTTAACAAGTTACATAATAAGTTGCATTGACTCATCCTGTGTGCAATAATAGTGGTTTTTAATGACTACCTCATCTCGGTAGCCTACACATACAATTATCTGTAAGGTCCCTCAGTCGAGCAGTGAATTTCAAAAACAGATACAACCACAATGACCAGGGAAGTTTTCCAATGCCTCGCAAAGATATATAGTTGAAGTCGAAAGTTTACATATACCTTAGCCAATTACATTTAAACTCAGTTTTTCACAATTCCTGACATTTAATCCTAGAAAAATTCCCTGTCTTAAGTCAGTTAGGATCACAACTTTATTTTAAGAATGTGAAATGTTAGGATAATAGTAGAGAGAATGATTTATTTCAGCTTTTATGTCTTTCATCACATTCCCAGTGGGTCAGAAGTTTACATACACTAAAATAGTAAATGGTAGTGTTGCCTTTAAATTGTTTAACTTGGGTCAAACATTTCGGGTAGCCTTCTACAAGCTTCCCACAATAAATTGGGTGAATTTTGGCCCATTCCTCCTGACAGAGCTGGTGTAACTGAGTCAGATTTGTAGGCCTCCTTGCTCGCACACGCTTTTTCAGTTCTGCCCACAAAATTTCTATAGGATTGAGGTCAGGGCTTTGTGATGGCCACTCCAATACCTTGACTTTGTTGTCCTTAAGCCATTTTGCCACAACTTTGGAAGTATGCTTGGGGTCATTGTCTATTTGGAAGACCCATTTGCAACCAAGCTTTAACTTCCTGACTGATGTCTTGAGATGTTGCATCAATATATCCACATAATTTTCCTCCTCATCATCATGCCACCTATTTTGTGAAGTGCACCAGTCCCTCCTGCAGAAAAGCACCCCCACAACATGATGCTGCCACCCCCGTGCTTCACAGTTGGGATGGTGTTCTTCGGCTTGCAAGCCTCCCCCTTTTTCCTCCAAACATAACGATGGCCATTATGGCCAAACAGCTTTATTTTTGTTTCATCAGACCAGAGGACATTTCTCCAAAAAGTATGATCTTTGTCCCCATGTGCAGTTGCAAACCGTAGTCTGGCTTTTTAATGGCAGTTTTGGAGCAGTGGCTTCTTCCTTGCTGAGCAGCCTTTCAATTTTTTTCTGAGGTCTTGGATGATTTCTTTTCATTTCCCATGATGTCAAGCAAAGAGGCACTGAGTTTGAAGGTAGGCCTTGAAATACATCCACAGGTACACCTCCAATTGACTCAAATGATGTCAATTAGCCTATCAGAAGCTTCTAAAGCCATGAAATAATTTTCTGGAATTTTCCAAGCTGTTTAAAGGCACAGTCAACTTAGTGTATGTTAACTTCTGACCCACTGGAATTGTGATGCAGTGAATTATAAGTGAAATAATCTGTCTGTAAACAATTGTTGGAAAAATTACTTGTGTCATGTACAAAGTAGATGCCCTAACCGACTTGCCAAAACTATAGTTTGTTAACAAGAAATTTGTGGAGTGGTTGAAAAACAAGTTGTAATGACTCCAAACTAAGTGTATATAAACTTCTGTCTTCAACTGTAGATGGTAGATAAAAAAAAGCAGACATTGAATATCCCTTTGAGCATGGTGAAGTTAGTAATTACACTTTGGATGGTGTATCAATACACCACGTCACTACAAAGATACAGGCGTTCTTCCTAACTCAGTTGCAGGAGAGGAAGGAAACCACTCAGGGATTTCACCATGAGGCCAATGGTGACTTTCAAACAGTTACAGAGTTTAATGGCTGTGATAGGAGAAACTGAGGATAGATCAACAACATTGCAGTTACTCCACAATACTAACCAAATTGACAGAGTGAAAAGAAGGAAGCCTATACATAATACAAATATTCCCAAAACATGCATCCTGTTTGCAACAAGGCACTAAAGTAATACTGGAAAAAATGTGGCAAAGCAAATAACTTTTTTTCCTGAATACAAAATGTTATATTTGGGGCAAATCCAATCCAATACATTACTGAGTACCATTCTCCATATTTCCAAGCATAGCGGTGTCTCCATCATGTTATGGGTATGTTTGTAATCGTTAAGTACTGGGGAGTTTTTCAGGATAAAATAAACATTATAGAGCTAAGCACAGGCAAAATCTTAGAGGAAAACCTGGATCAGTCTGCTTTCCACCAGAGACTCGGAGATGAATTCATCAGATGAATTCAGCCTTTGCACCTTTAACTTTCACGTCACTGTGTTTTGAATGGAAGTAGAGGCCCCATGAGTTTCAAAAACACTTTTGTTTTGCTGCCACACATTGCCCACACACCCCTGCCAGAGCTTGTGATATTTCAACCCACTTGGTGTTGCTAAACAATACAGCTGTTGATATGAATATGAGAGCAGTACTACAGTAACAAGCATTCACATGATGGCAGGTGTATCACGCAACGCAGTGGGATTCGTTAGCAATAGCAAGCCACCCTTCGGGGTGCACTAAAGAAAGTACTTGATATTCAGAGCACATCTTAATGTCCTTGAAGTTAAAAAAAAGAAGCTTGCACTTTTGAATGGAGAAGTGGTTATTAAAGTTCCAGAGACCAAGTGAGACATGGAAAGATCTCTCTTTTGAATCATGAAACATTTCACACAGTAAGAAATGTCTGTGTCATGTCATCGTTGTCATACTGCTACATCGAAAGTATATGAGTGTATATACTTCACAATAAAATCAATTCAAAAGGATCACAAAAACATTCAAGAAGTTTAAAGTTTTACAGCATGGAATTATCAAAGTCAGTTTAGTCATCTTTTTAAAGGTAATATAGAACCGGAGCAAGCTAAATAACTGATATAGCCTAGTTCTTTTGGGCAGAATGTGGGCATCTGTTTTTTCTCTACACGAACTGTGAAAATGTCATGGCAACCACTAATTATTTTCTACACTAATTTTATAGCTTCACCAATCTCAATGACCCAACAACAACAAACACATTTCAAAATGCCATTTTGTCATGAGAATGATGTTTCCCTATGAAGAAATCAATGAAGGTTTAAACACTTCATGAAGACGGAAGTGCACTCTATCTTCTCTATCTGCCATATCAATAATTACTATACAAATTAAAATTGAATGAACGTTGAAATTGCATCAAAAAGGCTGCCGTTGTGAGGTTCCAGCAAGCCTGAAATATTTTGTACTAACCCAAAGTCAGGTTAAGCAGATTTGGTCCTCAACATATGACGCAGATTCCATTCGCTCACCGTTGGGCCTGTCCCCAAGCAGTGCTAATAATCCTTCCTGCAAACAAGCTGTCAGTTTCACTCACTTTTCTCCACAAATGTAATACGTTTTACTGGAATGTAGCAGGGAATTAGCCATTGTGGCACAACCCTTAGGTAGTTTCCCCCCACACACCCACCCCAAGAATGGATCTGAGTGAAACCAATGTTAAACTCCGAGGACCGGAATCAATTCTGATAGCCACATCAATCACTCAGAAAAGGGACTTTACTTTTCTTTGAACAGCCCAGGTAAACACACTGTGTTTCTAAACAGACTACTCCAGTTGCGCAAACATTTCACTGCACCACAGTGAATAGCCCTTATTTGATCACCGCTGTGGCACACCTGAGGGGTTGGTACCACACCCCAGAAAGATGAGTTCAAACAACCAAGAGAAAGTAGTACCATCCAGGTCATGATAAAGCCAATACACTATCAGGTATCAAGGTAAGACCCAGATGCAGACCGTGTCGAAGTAACAATGTTTATTACAGCAACAGGGGCAAAGGTACAGGACGGCAGGCAGGCTCAGGGTCAGGTCAAGCAGAGGTCGGTAACCCAAAGGTGGGGCAAAGGTACAGGACGGCAGGCAGGCTCAGGCAGAGTGGTCAGGCGGGTGGGTACAGGGTCAGGACTGGCAAGGGTCAAAACCAGGAGGATGAGAAAAGAGAGACTTGGGAAAAGCAGGAGCTGACACAAAAACGCTGGTTGGCTTGACAAACAAGACGAACTGGCAACAGACAAACAGAGAACACAGGTATAATTACAGTGGCTTGTGAAAGTATTCACCCCCCCTTGGCATTTTTCCTATTTTGTTGCCTTACAACCTGGAATTAAAATAGATTTTGGGGGGGTTTGTATCATTTGATTTACACAGCATGCCTACCACTTTGAAGATGCTAAATATGTTTTATTGTGAAACAAACAAGAAATAAGACAAAAAAACGGAAAACTTGAGCGTGCATAACTGTTCACGCTCTCAAAGTCAATACTTTGTAGAGCCACCTTTTGCAGCAATTACAGCTGCAAGTGTCTTGGGGTATGTTAAGTTTGGCACATCTAGCCACTGAGTTTTGCCCATTCTTCAAGGCAAAACTGCTCCAGCTCCTTCAAGTTGGATGGGTTCCGCTGGTGTACAGCAATCTTTAAGTCATACCACAGATTCTCAATTGGATTGAGGTCTGGGCTTTGACTAGGCCTTTCCAAGACATTCAAATGTTTCCCCTTAAACCACTCGAGTGTTGCTTTAGCAGTATGCTTAGGGTCATTGTCCTGTTGGAAGGTGAACCTCCATCCCAGTCTCAAATCTCTGGAAGACTGAAGCAGGTTTCCCTCAAGAATTTCCCTGTATTTAGCACCATCCATCATTCCTTCAATTCTGACCAGTTTCCCAGATCCTGCCGATGATAAACATCCCCACAACATGATGCTGCGACCACCATGCTTCACTGTGGGGATGGTGTTCTTGGGGTGATGAGAGGTGTTGGGTTTGCGCCAGACATAGCGTTTTCTTTGTTGGCCAAAAAGCAAAATGTTTTTCTCATCTGACCAGAGTACCTTCTTCCATATGTTTGGGGAGTCTCCCACATGCCTTTTGGCAAACACCAAATGTGTTTGCTTATTTTTTTCTTTAAGCAATGGCTTTTTTCTGGTCACTCTTCCGTAAAGCCCAGCTCTGTGGAGTGTATGGCTTAAAGTGGTCCTATGGACAGATACTCCAATCTCCGCTGTGGAGCTTTGCAGCTCCTTCAGGGTTATCTTTGGTCTCTTTGTTGCCTCTCTGATTAATGCCCTCATTGCCTGGTCCGTGAGTTTGGTGAGCAGCCCTCTCTTGGCAGGTTTGTTGTGGTGCTATATTCTTTCCATTTATTTATAATGGATTTAAGGGTGCTCCATGGGATGTTCAAAGTTTCTGATATTTTTTTATAACCCAACCCTGATCTGTACTTCTCCACAACTTTGTCCCTGACCTGTTTGGAGAGCTCCTTGGTCTTCATGGTGCCACTTTTCTTGGTGGTGCCCCTTGCTTAGTGGTGTTGCAGACTCTGGGGCCTTTCAGAACAGGTGTATATATACTGAGATCATGTGACAGATCATGCAACAGTTAGATTGCACACAGGTGGACTTTATTTAACTAATTATGTGACTTCTGAAGGTAATTGGTTGCACCAGATCTTATTTAGGGGCTTCATAGCAAAGGGGATGAACACATACGCACCACTTTTCCTTTTTTTCCTTCTTTTAATTTTTTTTTTTAAACAAGTATTTTTTTTTAAATTTCACTTCGCCAATTTGGACTATTTTGTGTATGTCCATTACATGAAATCCAAATAAAAATCAATTTAAATTACAGGTTGTAATGCAACAAAAACGCCAAGGGGGATGAATACTTTTGCAAGGCACTGTACACAGGGGATAATGGGGCAGATGGGCGACACCTGGAGGGGGGTGGAGACAATCACAAAGACAGGTGAAACAGATCAGTGTGTGACAATACACAAACAGAAACTTCAGGCCAGGCAGTAGATGACCCTTAACCCTACAGAGACAACAACACGCTAACAAACTCCTCACTGCCTCAGGCATTCAGTGATATCATGGGCTAGTAGCTTCAGTAAATATGTATCAGAAATGATTGTGGTTCCTCAAGCAACCATAGGGTTCCATTTTCACCTTAATCTGGTAAACCTTGAAAGTAGATGCGGTCAGATCTTCACCAGTGATGCTATGCAAGAGTGTATGTTTTCTGTCTGTAAGCATGTGGTTTCTCTATGCTGTACATGAACCAACATGATAATTTGTCCCTCGGGCATGGGTAACTGGTTATTTACATTTATTAACTGGGTGGTTTGAGCCTTGAATGCTGATTGGCTGTAAGCCGTGGTATAACAGACCATATACCATGGGTATGACAAAACATTTATTTTTCCTGCTCTAATTATGTTGGTAACCAGTTTATAATAGCAGTAAGGCACCTCGGGGGTTTGTGGTATATGGCCAATATACCACGGCTAAGGGCTGTATCGAGGCACTCCGCCTTGCGTTGTGCATAAGAACATCCCGTAGCCATGGTATATTGGCCATATATCACACCCCTCTTGCCTTATTGCTTAACTAACATCTCAGTTGGTTATTTAACATCTCATGCACCTAACACCTGTTCCACAGGTAAATCAGGCCGCTCGATTAGAACCACGGCTGATAAGGACCGAGGACAAAGTAACACCACACAAGACAAAGTAGCACAGCACCTATCCCCCATTACTAAAGATTTGTGAATTACAAGATAAACTTGATCGTCCCAAGATTGTGTTAACCACCGCTTGAACAACAACCTTTTTCGTCCGAGACATTTAACAGCTGCATTTACCACGTTTGTCCTGAGCCTAATCAAGCCTGTGGAGTTAACCTCATTTTGAATGTTCTTGTTATGTTAGAAAACCTGCAATGCTGATCAAATACTTAGCTTGTTGTTCAGCTTTAATTGCTAAAAAAACAAGCCCTGGAAAGCTGATGAAATAATAACAATTGTTTGAATTGTTAAGGGGTGGAAAGAAGTTTTGTTAACTCATCCTATACTTGTATTTGTGGCCAAAGCACAAATTGTTGAAAAACAAAATGTGAAAAAAAATCCCACCTCAAACTTGCATCTCAAACAGACCATTTAAAAAATGCTTGCTATTTCCTAATAGAACATGATGTCATGTTGACTCACTGGCTGAACCGGTCTACTCACTTGAATCTTTTTAATGACCGGTATACACCCACACCAGTCTGTGGTTGGGGTATGCCCACACCATTCCAAGACAGAAAATATGCTTTTTAACATACTTAATTACCATTTCTTTGGAAAGAAAACTATTTAACTCATATTGTTGTTAAATATAGGTCCTATTTCATAGAAATCTGGAAACACTGGACAGTTACTTTATATTACCTTTTTGATTATTTCCAGAGGCTACCAGTTTTACACTGTGAATGTATTATAAATTCCCCAATACTAGGCTCTAGAAGCATGTGAAACAATCATCATACATTGTGACTAAGTGCATTCCCCCGTTTGTCTTGTACTTGCTTGTTTAAGTTTGTTTGTCCATAAGGTACATGTAAGGTAAGATCAAAATCTAACATTGTTTTTTAAATGTTGTTTCGCCACTGTAAAATGTATTCATGCGTCCTTCACAAAGACAAATTTCAGCCTTGCTGAAGAAACCCCAGATCATCACCGATCCTCCACCAAATTTCACAGTGGGTGCGAGACCTGGGGAGGCCTACAAGCCACAGTGTCTTGCAACCACTGTGAAATTTGGTGGGGGATCGGTGAAGATATGGGGGTGCTTCAGCAAGGCTGGAATCGGGCAGATTTATTTTTGTGAAGGACGCATGAATCAAGCCACGTACAAGGTTGTCCTGGAAGAAAACTTGCTTCCTTCTGCTCTGACAATGTTCCCCAACTCTGAGGATTGTTTTTTCCAGCAGGACAACGCTCCATGCCACACAGCCAGGTCAATCAAGGTGTGGATGGAGGACCACCAGATCAAGACCCTGTCATGGCCAGCCCAATCTCCAGACCTGAACCCCATTGAAAACCTCTGGAACGTGATCAAGAGGAAGATGGATGGTCACAAGCCACCAAACAAAGCCGAGCTACTTGAATTTTTGCACCAGCCATAAAGTAACCCAACATCAATGTGAAAGACTGGTGGAGAGCATGCCAAGACGCATGAAAGCTGTGATTGAAAACCAGGGTTTTTCCACCAAATATTGATTTCTGAACTCTTCCTACTCTAAGTTAAAACATTAGTATTGTGTTGTTTAAAAATGAATATAAACTTATTTTCTTTGCATTATTTGAGGTTTGACAACACTGCATCTTTTTTGTTATTTTGACCAGTTGTCATTTTCGGCAAATAAATGCTCTAAATGTCAATATTTTTATTTGGAATTTGGGAGAAATGTTGTCAGTAGTTTATAGAATAAAGCAACATTTTTAAACACATACGTACCTATAAATAGTAAAACCAGAGAAACAGAACATTTTGCAGTGGTCTCTTCATTTTTTTCAGAGCTGTATATGACCAAGATGAACAAGGTTCCATGTAGCTACTGTGGCTAATAGACAGTGAAGTTTCCATGCAATAGGTGGTGAAAGTCATTAAGTCTGGAATGTAATGTTTGATGTCTGAAATGTGTTTTTACCATGATCAGGCTGCGGAGGTCAGGTAGGTTATTTTGTATTTGTATTTATTATGGATCCCAGGAAGAATAACTGCTACCTTGGCAGCAGTTACTCTTCCTGGGGTCCAGACACATTAAAGCACATCACAAAATACACAAACAAAAAAATTAAATAAAACAGTACATCATAGGGGCCTCCCGGGTGGCGCAGTGGTCTAGGGCACTGCATCGCAGCGCTAGCTGCGCCACCAGAGTCTCTGGGTTCGCGCCCAGGCTCTGATGCAGCCGGCCGCGACCGGGAGGTCCGTGGGGCGACGCACAATTGGCCTAGCGTCGTCCGGGTTAGGGAGGGTTTGGCCGGTAGGGATATCCTTGACTCATCGCGCTCCAGCGACTCCAGCCAGCAGTGCGTGCTAACCAAGGGGGCCAGGTGCACGGTGTTTCCTCCGACACATTGGTGCGGCTGGCTTCCGGGTTGGAGGCGCGCTGTGTTAAGAAGCAGTGCGGCTTGGTTGGGTTGTGCTTCGGAGGACGCATGGCTTTCGACCTTCGTCTCTCCCGAGCCCGTACGGGAGTTGTAGCGATGAGACAAGATAGTAATTACTAGCGATTGGATACCACGAAAATTGGGGAGAAAAGGGAGTAAAATTTAATAATTAAAAAAAAAAAAAAACAGTACATCATATAATATCATTACACCACTACATATCTACAACACAAATGTACACTGAGTGTTCAAAACATTAGGAACACTGCTCTTTCCATGACATTAACTGACCAGGTGGATCCAGGTGAAAGCTATGATCCCTTATTGGTGTCACCTGTTAAATCAACTTCAGTAAAGGTAGATGAAGGGGAGGAGACAGGCCAAAGAAGGATTTTTAAGCCTTGAGACAATTGAGATATGGATTGTGTATGTTTGCCATTCAGAGGGTGAATGGGCAAGACAAAAGATTGAAGTGCCTTTGAATCGGGTATGGTAGTAGGTGCCAGGCGCACTGGTTTGAGTTTGTCAAGAACTGCAACGCTGCTGGTTTTTTCACACATAACAGTTTCCTGTGTGTATCAAGAACTTGACACAACTGTGGGAAGCATTGGAGTCAACATGGGCCATCATCCCTGTGGAACGCTTTCGACAACTTGTAGAGTCCATGCCCATGACTAATTAGGGCTGTTCTGAGGGCAAAAGGGGTGCAACTCAATATTATGAAGGTGTTCCTAATGTTTTGTAGACTCAGTGTATAATACCACCATACAACAATATTAAAATGTACGTGTGTGTAGAGTGCATGTGCTAGTGTGTGTGTGTGACTATGCACGTGTGTGTGGGTGCCTGTGTGTGTGTGTGTCTCTTCACAGTCAGCGTTGTTCCATATGGTGTAGTTCTATCTGTTTTTAAATCTGATTTTACTGCTTGCATGGGTTACTTGATGTGGAATAGAGTTCCATGAAGTCATGGCTCCGTGTAGTACTGTGTGTTACCAGGAGTCTGTTCTGGACTTGGGGACTGTGAAGAAACCCCTGGTTGTGAAGAGACCCCTGGTCGTTGAACTTGTTGTGGAATTCAGAGGCTAACCATTCGTACACTTGATGGGATAAGGCAGGGATACCACGTGATACCACACAAGTTCTAGCGACCTACAATTAGTTGTGTTAACCATGTAATGCCACTCCAAACATGAAACTGATCTGAATTTACTGAAATGAAACATTGAGTCTGATTAGGAAATTTGAAGTTTACAGATATATGACAAATAATGGAGAATTAAAGAGATGTTACGCTGAGTAGCAGGCAGTGGCACTATCGAGATGTAGTGTCAGGGCGTTTTGGTGCTGCTTTCAGCGTTTGCCTCCCAATTAGGCAAAAGGAATTGTGAGGTCATGGAAAACCAGAATAGCATTTTACAGAGGGGTGTCCACTCCTGCAGGGGACCAATGTTTCCATGGTCAGAAATAACGAATAATACAATCAATTTCCAGAGGAGTGCGCACACGTGCGTACACACAAACACACACACATATCAAAATGAAGCTAAACAAATAAATTATATCACAACTCATACACAAATGTATAGGAGCAATCTCCCTTAGTGGACCCTTCATTGTTTTGAGGTCAGGAAAATCTCTCAATTACCTCCTCTACCTAATATGGCTGTTTATTTTGATTACTGTAATTTACTGTACATTTGCCACTGTGTAAGAATGTGCTTGTTTGTGAAGTGCCTTGTGTCCATTGGTGTACAGTTTGTCAGAGTATTGAGTATATTACTGCACCACATTGCTCCACTTCTTTAAGCATGACTGCAGAAATCTGTGGAACTGGCCCAGAACCGAGTTACTTCCTTGGCTCTATAATGCTGAATGGCCATAGTGCTGTACCATATACAGACCACAGAAAGTGGTAAAGTCTAATGATATACTGAGCATCACATTAACATATCATATCAGCAGAAACAAGCACAATCATAAAATCAGCCCTTGGCCTACTGACTGTAAAAGAGGAAAAGGATCTTACCCAACAAGCTAGTGTGGAGCAGGTGCACCGCTGAGTGCCTGTCTATCAAATGCCCCAGTGTTCAGCCTTTCCTGTGGAGCACGTTAGAATACTATCACACCCAGTCTTCCAAGAATCCTGTCCCTCCCCCAGGATTGTCTCTCTCTTCTAGAGTATTCCCACTCCGTATCTACTGTTCAGCTCTCCTCCTGTCTCTTCCTCTCCCTCAGACGCAGCAGTAGCGGCCGGGGCTCTGGTGGGTGTGTTATCCCTGGGAGAAACCTCTCGAGCAGCACACGGATTGGGGGGATTGTGGAAGCTGCTCTCTCTCACTGACAGAGCCGGCAAATGCAGCACCAGGGGCCTCTGCCTGTTTCTTAGCTGTATGCAGTATTGACAGAGTTGCTGGGTGGATGCTAACATAGCAGGAATTCTCACAGTGCTCGGCTCTCCTCCCTCCATCTCTAGCTCCACTCCTCTCCTCCCCTCTCTACCCGCCTCTCTCACTCTTTCTCTCTCTCTCACACACGTGCGCACACACACACACACACACACACACACACACACACACACACACACACACACACACACACACACACACACACACACACACACACACACACACACACACACACACACACACACACACACACACAAACACACACACACACACACACACACACACACACACACACACACACACACACACACACACACACACAGTCCCCCTCCTGGTCAGATCCTTTCAGCCTCGCCTTCAGATGCCAAAGGCCTGGCTGGCCAGTTAAATCTGATCAAAGATTGGCTGCGATCCCCCTGTACTGCCTGGTCTGCCGGCTTTCTTTGATTGTCTGCCTGCTTGTCTGCCTGCTTAATGCATGCATGTGTGCTCTATTGTATGCCTGCTTGCCTGTTTGTGTGGAGGATTGTCTGCCTACTGTAAATGCCTATTTTACTGACTACTGGCTGGCTTGACAGCCTAGTGGGCAAAACTAATTGCAATGACGTTCTTAAGTAACATTATGGTCCAGTTGTATATTGGCTGTTAAAGGAAGTGACCAGAAGAACTGGTTGTAATGGTTGAACTGATTGTAATCTGGTTATCTGACCAGTTAATAACCAAAATATGACATCTTTCTAAGATGTTAGGGTAAAATATGTCTTTACCTGGTTGTAATCTGGTTTCTGATGTCTCTACCAATAGAAAAACTGTTTACAACCAGAAAATGACAAGATTAGGACTTCCCATGCTAAATCTTGACAGCTGGGTGTCTATCTACATTGGTCAAAATTCTATATATCCCCTTTGCTTGGTGGATGGAATGGGAACGGGGCACACTGATAAGATGTCCTTGACATCATTTATTTGGGGGATGGGGCATAGGTGTGCTGGTTGCTCTGGTGTGGATTCAATTATGTATTGATTGTCAAATCCCCTCTGTAACTTCTGACAATGGCCATACAGTACCTCATATCATATTCACTGGAAAGGAATTGATTTTATGGTAATACTGCACCAAGATACAGATGGGTCATTCTTGAATTGCGGTCCCTCATCTGCGCAACCATGAAAAATACTTTTAAATGACAAATAGTTACACATCATACATGTTTTTGTTTATATTGAACTGTTTATCACTGATACAACCTAATGCAAGTCCTTTAAACAGCAAAACTTTATCTTTATGCATTGTTTAAAGTACTAGGGGAAAGAAAATTACCAGTAGTGATGAGTTGTGGTGACATGTTTTGTGGATTTAGAGATATTTATCTATTATTTTGAATGCTAGAACTTTTTTATATATAGATCAATAGAAAAAAAGAAGTCTATTAAAATACCTATGTTATCATAATTCCAAAAAATATTTATAGTAATTAAGCTGTCATATTAGCTGATTTAGAATGGGAAGATACCAAAATACAAATAAATACACATCTAGAAAAATTGACTTGTTTATTGCTTAATACCATGCCCAAATGTTAGAGCAATTACAAGAACAACATATATGTATCTATTCAGGGTATAGATTGTGTATTTCATGACATGAAAATGTTTTCTGAATAGTTTGGAATAAGTGAAGCACAGGAGGCTGGTGGCATCTTATTTGGGGAGAACGGGCTCGTGGTAATGGCTGGAGTGGAATAAATCGAATGGTATCAAATACATCAACCATTATTATGAGCTGTCCTCCCCTCAGCAGCCTCCACTGAAGTGGCATAATATGTAATTTGCCATATTGACATTAGTTCTTACAATTCCTACGGACCCAGAGGAGAAACCTGAACCATAACATTGCAAATTAAATGTTTTGCTTTGGCTGTAATGCTCAACCAATGCAAAAAAGCGTAATTTGAGCTCGCTTGTCTTGCTGCTCTGCTCACAAGACCCTCTGCTGGTCACACAGTGAAAGAACAGCACCACTGTTGCTGTGTGTGTGTGTGTGTGTGTGTGTGTGTGTGTGTGTGTGTGTGTGTGTGTGTGTGTGTGTGTGTGTGTGTGTGTGTGTGTGTGTGTGTGTGTGTGTGTGTGTGTGTGTGCGTGCGTGCGTGCGTGCGTGCGTGTGTGTGTGTGTGTATACATGTGTGTCTGTGTTATTGTTACTAAAAGGGCAGCAAGATTACTTATCGTCTCTCCCCAAGGGCAGGGGGAGGGTCACAACATGACATCACTGATACATCACTCAGTTGAATTTAATTACAATAGTAGTCCAATCCTCCCATGCCCCAGGGACAGCCAGCCACGCACACACACTCCAAAAACCCAGATTAAAGGAGTGTGCCACATGGGTGCCTCATTTATGTGCTATGATCTCCAAATGTTAATGTCAGATGCTTTAAGTGTAGGCTTAACACCTTTACTACTCTCTGGGCAATACTACACTGTGTAAATACTAAATATCTGATTTCCCTGACATTGGCACAGAGAGTGACTAATTTTACCTTACTCTTATTGGTGATACATGTGATTGTTTGGCTGTCTCCCTTTTACATTTACAGTCTTTCATCAAACAAACGTCTATTTGGGTCTCACTCCTTGTACAACATACAGTAGCGTCCCTGAGCCTAAATGTGTATTAAGATCTCAGGCCGCCTCACGTGGCTAAATCCCTCCCCCAAACTAAATACATCTCAGAAGAGGTGGGGCTTTGGAATGCTTCTCTCTCTCACCAGTGGAGGCTGCTGAAGGGAGGACGGCTCATAATAATGGCTGGAACGGAGCAAATGGAATGGCACCCAACCATGTATTGGATGTATTTGATACCATTCCACTAATTCTGCTCAATGTCTGTATTTTTTTTACCCATCTACCTTCTTTGCGAGGCATTGGATAACCTCCCTAGTCTTTGTGGTTGAATCTGTGTTTGTAGGCCAGCAACCAACAAATCTCAATTTAATTAATTTTAAATTCAGGCTGTGACACAACAAAATGAGGAAAAATTCAAGGGGTGTGAATACTTTCTGAAGGCTCTGTATGTTGATGTTGGGGTGTGGAGATGATGAAGTTGAAATATTTTGAACTTTCCCTTTAAAGGGGAAGTTCTGT
This sequence comes from Salvelinus namaycush, assembly GCF_016432855.1. Lineage (NCBI taxonomy): Eukaryota > Metazoa > Chordata > Actinopteri > Salmoniformes > Salmonidae > Salvelinus > Salvelinus namaycush. The sequence goes on from NC_052307.1 coordinate 15,379,565, forward strand.
ATTTTACAATACGTAACGATATATTGCCCCTCACCCTGAAAGCAGTCTTCGGGCACAGACAAACTGTAATCCATGGTTTGGTTTACAAACTTCAGCTAAATTTAGACACTGCTAGCTAAAATCACTGAGAGTGGTAAAGACATGCGTGCCTATAAAAATGTTTATGGCCAAATCAACTCAAATCAACTAAATGATTTAGCTTGATATTATTTCAAGGTGATATGGCAACAAAACAAATTACAAATGTACTGCATGCCCCTACCACTCCCATTGATTTTTAGCTAGCAATGGCTATGTTTACGGTGGCTGTTTAAAGATAACCAAACCATGGATTACAGTTTTCCCTGACCCAGACTACTTTCATCATGAGTTACCATCTAACATTAAATTGTATAAAACAGAACTCATCCTTTAAAATTGCCCCCTGAGCTCCACTAAGGGAAACAACTGCAGAGTTGGCATTACAAAACAAGTAGCTCCACTTATATCATGGCATATTGTGGCAAACTATCCCTTTACGAGCTTTAGTGATTGTGGAAAATCACAGTGATCTTTTCCTTTCTCTTAACATACAATTCATAATTTAAAGGAATTGTATTATCTTCACCGGTAGGAATAACTTCACAGTGCGACAGAGACCACCCATCCAGCTTGATGCATATCAAGAGACAAGACATACTGTGCAGGAACAAAGTAGGCACTCGAATTACAATGACCAGAGTCTCTTGTAATTAATAAATGAGAGGCTGCAAACAAGTTACAGACAAAAGGTTTTCATTGCACTTTTCCATCGGAAATACAGCACTTTATCCATGTTCAACAATATTGAAATATACAAATATATCTTTCAAACATTTCAAACGTGACCTTTCATATTTCAAAATAAACCCAGGCAGTCGCAGTCTGAATTCAACTTTATCATTCTCCTTCAAACTAGGCATTCTAAGCTACCACCATTCATTAAGTGAAAATGAGACTATAAAACCTCTGTCTTTAAGTAGTACTGACTCCTTGGCTTCTCCTGGGGGGTGTTTGGGAGGCTGGCCACTCGCTGCTGCCCGTCGTGATCCGCCATGCACACAGCCACAAAGAAAAGAGAGCCTCCAATGACCAGGAAGAGACCCGCAAACCAGCCGGAGAACATGGCCTCGCCATACTCCCAGCGTGGAACGACGTCAGGCAGGTTCTCGTCCCAGAACTCCACCAGGGTCACGTAGGCCACCAGGGAGACGGGGGCCAGTGTTGTGAGCCCCGACACCCAGGACAGCACCCCGCTGACAATGAGGAGGCCCCTCTTTAACCCTTGCTGCCTCCCAGAGCCCAGTTCCACCCCCTCCAGGCCTGGCAAGGCCACCACCACGGCTAGGGCCCCAGTACCCACAGACACCAGCATGAGCACCCGTGAAGCCAGCAAGTCCATGGGCAGGGCCATGAGGGATTCAAAGGCTTTACATTGCATCCCAACCTCCTCGGCAAAGATGCAGATGTGCCACAGGCCTGAGTACCAGTTCTCCACTTCGTTCAGCTCTGAGTTCAAGGTCTTCCACAGGGGAATGAAGGTGGTGACCAGAGTAGTGACCAGACCCCCGAATATCACAAAGAGCGCAGTCCTCTCCATGATTTTGGCAGTCAAGAGCACCATCTTCAGTGTCAGTCGTCGTTGCTTACACTCCTCGCACTCTTTCTGCTCCTTTCTCTGTCCCTCTCTCTGTCCTGGCTGAAGAACAGCTAGTGAGTGACTGGGAAGCCCGTCCCCCTCTCCTGTGGTAGCACTTGGACCGACCCAGCCAGCCTGCCTCATTCAGCTTTATAATAGAATGCATAACTGGGAGATAATCCCAGGTCCTGAGGCATTACAAAAGACATATTGTTTTGTCGTAGTGTTAAATATCATTGTAGGGAACAATGGGCTCTGTTTTGAGATGAAACCAGATATGTAAACCAGATATGTCTAGTGGGATCCTGGGATTGAGTGTGGTAACAGAGAAACATAAGCAAGTTGGTCATGGGGGAACAAACAAAAAGAGGAAGGGCCAAAAACTCTCCCAAGGGTGTCCAGTAGCCTGATTCTATGGACTCTTTGATTGGCCACAGCTAATTATTTCAAATGAAACCATGTGCTGATGTTACTGATAAGAGCTTATGAGATTAGCTCTTCATGTAAGTGAAAAAAAAAAATCCTAAAGAAATCTATAGAAAATCAGTTGATTTGCCAAATGTCTCAAGTGTTAAGACTAGGAATAGTGCTCAAAGCAATACTACTTACAAAAGACCTCAACACTTGGTGAGGTATTCATTGAGGTTTTAAAGGTCTGGGTTTGTAGCTGGCAGGGAACATTAAATCCTATCTGGCCATTCAGCCCTCGAGTCTTTGATTCGTTTACTTCAGGGAAAGCATCTTCTTTAAAATGTTACATGAAATCAAATGGAATCAGATGAAAGAAGTCAACATTCCACTGCAAAATCAAAGTTTATCAGTTGTTTTCAGACGTGAACATTTGAATTTTGTACACATCCCAGGTAATCTGTTTTGTAGACCCAGCCATACGCTGACAATCCAAAATTAATGGTAAGCTTGACTACCGGTATACAGAAATATCAAAATATCTTTCATTAATCATTCAGTATGTAATAAATAAATATTAAAAAGGAAAAACCTATAAGGTATAAGGTCTGATAACCTTGCTTAAATGGAAGGATTTCGCCCACTCTATTGAAAGGTGCATTGTGCAAGCTTATCTCTCACATATCAGTGGAACCTGAAACTGCTAATTTGTAGAGACAAAGGTCAAGGATTAACCTGCGTAGACTTGGACTTCTCCTTCAGCTTGGATTCCCCCTGGCCACCTGCTGGTGCAGCAGCTGACATGTGCTCCATTTCCCTCAAGTGGTCCACTGATTCAACATCATCTGCTGAATTTGAAAAAGTAAAATACTTTCCCGTTTCTAATGCCAGCTTGCTGCAGCCCAACGACTGAAGGCAGTGTCGGTTGCACACTACTGGAAGACGGTGTGTCAGAGAGAATGAGATCCATTGTGCTGTAATCAGGTCACTCAGTCTCCTTTCTACTATTATGTTTCAGGTAAGGGACGGTGGACAAAGCACACAGCAGGAGAAAGAGAGACCTGGTAGTCAATCAAACTGTATCAGAATGTTTCTTCTTTAAAAAGTGGTCTACCTTCAGATTGTTGCTTAATGTGGTTTTGGGAGCCTTTTCTATAAGCAATCACATCTTTGCAATTTGCAAAATGACATCGATAACAATCCCTGTGACAGTTCTCAGCAAAACAACAACTAACACAAAGCCAACCTATATTGAGTGACAGGATGGCGTGTAAGTACATAGACTAAGTGATGAATTTCACATTTGTATTTTATTTATTTAACCTTCATTTAACTAGGCAAGTCAATTAAGAACAAATTCTTATTTACAATGACAGCCTACACCGGCCAAAACCGGACGACGCTGGGCCAATTGTGAGCTGCCCTATGGGACTCCCAATCACAGCCGGTTGTGATTTAGACTGCTACGCCACTCGGGAGCCATATGTAATTTATTAAGGCTTTGATGGAGTGAGAAACATTTGACTCAGTAGCATGTCATCATAGCAAAACACAAAACAGAGTATTTTAGCAGGTTCATATTCCTGCAAACTGTACAGCAGCTGGTTAATCAGAGAATTTTCCAATATAGGTCCTGTGTTTGCCAATGTCAAACATCCATTCAACTCGAACACCAATATTAAACAAAACCTGGTTCTCCCAAGCTTAAACAAACACCTCTCCAGTACTAGACATGCCATAGCTCATCTGAAACCATCCAGAATTAAATGATACTGATTATATGCTGTGATGTTAAAAATGTCCAAATGTTTTCATTTTATAATTGATCAGCAGAGAGGAGCAAATACTTTGGTGATACATTTCCCATCCTGTTTGATTTAGTTGCTCAGGAAGGAATTATTGATTTAGTTGCTAAGGAATGAATTATTCCCTCAGAATAATGACCACGTCTTCAATTCTTCTTGAAACACATTTTATATTATAAACTGGGTTGTTCGATCCATGAATTCTGATTGGCTGACAGCCGTGGTATATCAGGCCGTATACCACGGGTATGAGAAAACATTTATTTTACTGCTCTAATTATGTTGGTAACCAGTTTATAATAGCAATAAGGCACGTCAGGGGGTTTGTGGTATATGGCCAATATACCAAGGCTAAGGACTGTATACAGACACTCCGCATTGTGCTGTGCTTAAGAAAAGCCATTAGCCATTGTATATTGGCCATATACCACACACCGTTGTGCATTATGGCTTAAATATAGTACAACTATAAAGAGTTGTCACACATATATAATGCATACAGTATGTCAGGGATCATCAACTAGATTCAGCGATGGGACGATTTTTTCTTGAGAGGATAGTCGGGGAGCCGGATCATAATTACAAATCATTTGTAGACATTTGTATACGTGTCTCTCTATTATGCATGGAAAAACTTAGAAACAGATTTCTTCAATTAAAATCCCTTGGAGCTGATTTCCTGGTGTTTTTACAGTCTTTTATGTTCAATAACAATAATAATAAAAATAAAATATATATATATTTACACACTGCATTGAGAAAGTATTCAGACCCATTGACTTTTTCCACATTTTGTTACATTACAGCCTTTGCTAAACTTTAAAAAAAACTTGTTTTCACTTTGTCATTTTGGGGTATTATGTGTAGATTGATGAGGAAATTCAATTTTGACGACGCTCCCCATCCAACCTGACAGAGCTTGAGAGGATCTGCAGAGAATAATGGGAGAAACTCCCCAAATACAGTTGTGCCAAGCTTGTTGCATTATACCCAAGAAGACTCGATGCTGTAATCGCTACCAAAGGTGCTTCAACAAAGTATTGAGTAAAAGATCTGAATACTTATGTAAATGTGATATTTCCGTTTTTTAAACATTTCAAAAATCCTGTTTTTGCTTTGTCATTATGGGGTATTGTGTGTAGATTTATGAGGGGAAAAAACAATTTAATACATTTTACAATAAGGCTGTATATTGTAACAAAATGTGGAAAAAGTCAAAGGGCCTGAATACTTTCCGAATGCACTGTATATAACGTTTTTGCTCAGAAAACTTGGGGGGGCCAAATAAAACCAACCATGGGCCGCCAGTTGGGTAACCCTGCAGTATGTAGCGTTACTATGCAGGAGAATCAACATTTAACTATGATCCAGGTTTTTTTATATACCATTTATGAAATTATCAAATTAATATATGAGGGAATAAGTAGATGAAAAGGGTACTTATAAATCAGGCTAACTGAACAAGGATGAGGGGGAGGTTACTTCATGTTAGCACAATATCAGCATTCTCAAAACTGGCCCAGACGTACACATTCAGGTGATCATTGTATAATGTTCAGTATTCTTCTCGCAGGTCATTCAAACATGATTCATTTAGAGAGCGCATCCAAAGTAACCCAGCATAGGTAAAAAGGGACATTTGGGACAAGGTTGAGGAAATGTTACGTAAGGTCCACAGTAACTTATTTCTGCATTTTTTATTTAACCTTTATTTAACTAGGCCAAACCCTCCCCTAACCCAGACGACGCTGGGCCAATTGTGCGCCGCCCTATAGGACACCTGATCACGGCTGGTTGTGATACAGCCCAGTTTCGAACCAGGGTCTGTAGTGACACCTCTAGCACTGCGATGCAGTGCTTTAGACCGCTGCGCCACTCGAGAGCCTTAACCCTAACTTATAAGGCAGTGGAGGCTGGTGGAGAGAACCCATCCTCCACATTTCTCTTTTTACCAACCTCCACTGGTGTAATGGAATGACTAATGAGAGAGAGAGCAGACACGGAGGGCTTCGGTAGAGAGAGTAGGTCAACAGCCTGGTCCTAGATGTAGGAGCCCATCTCGTAGTATTTTCCTTGGTTTGTTAAGAAAAAAGATACCCCCACATGGCACTGTAAGGAGAGTTGACAACAATGAAGGTTAAGTTGCTGTTACTGCTAAATGGCATATATTACTGCATGCTTGGCTGTAAACTGTCTCTTCTCTAACCACTGTGTAGAGCAGTGGTTCCCAAGCATTTTTGGTTACTGTACCACCAAGCTGTACCCTAGAAGTATCCCCTCATGTGCATTTTACCAGTAAGCCTATGGTCTCATGAGTCTTCTCATGTTCCCCCTGTGGATAGGTCACATACCCCCAGGGATCCTAGTACCCCTGGTTGGGAACCACTGGTGTAGAGGCTTCCCCACAGAGTTTGCCCTCAGGGGTTTAGTTTAGCTGTGGAGTGGGGGGCAAAACCTCCCCATGGCTCCAGACACCAGTAGCCCACCCACCTTGATGAACTGGTGGATGAGGATGTGCAGTCAGTGCTTCTTCATGTCCCAGGCCTGAGTTTCGTCCGCTTTCTCTAGGATCTGAAAGGAAGGATCAAATGAAGGACATGGAACTGAGTGATGCACACATGTTCAATGACACACTAACAGGATATTAATGGTGGGTGTAGAATACCTGAAGGACGTTCTCCACCATCACATTCATCTCCAGGTTCTGCTTGCAGTAGGCCTGTAGTCTGTTGTTCAGGAAACCGTAGCAATATGGTGCTGCAAACAGGTAGCTGTTATCAAGAGTCAAGGGCTTCATTCATTAATTAATTGCATACAAATATCAGTATTGCCAAGTGATAGAAATTCATATTTTTCACAAAACGTATGTTAAAAACAGTGTTCTGTTGTATTGGACACAAATGGATGATGTGGAAAATGCTAGCCACGTATTGGCTGAGTGGGAAGGATACAGAGAGTCTTCCGGAGGCATGTTAACATCCCATAGTACATGTAGCAGAGCATGGACTCAAAGGCCTGCATGCTGGGCACCATCTCACCGATGGAGATGTTCACCTTACGGCGAGTGTGTAATCGGCCTATACCATCGGTCCTATTAGCCAATGTACAATCATTGGATAATAAAACAGACGAACTACGAGCACGTATATATGCTACCAATGGGACATTAAAAACTGTAACTGTTTCACCGAGTCGTGGTTGAAAGACGACATGAATAACATTCAGCTGGTGGGCTTTACGCTTTTTCGGCAGGATAGAACAGCAGACAAAGGGTGGCGGTCTATGTATATTTGTAAACAACAGATGGTGCACGAAATCTAAGGAAGTCTTGAGGTTTTGCTCGCCTGGGGTAGAGTATCTCATGATAAGCTTTAGACCACACTATTTACCAAGAGAGTTTTCATCTATATTATTCGTAGCTGTCTATTCACCACCACAAACCGATGCTGGCACTAAGACCGCACCCAATGAGCTGTATACGGCCATAAGCAAACAGGAAAATGCTGATCCAGAGGTGGCTCTCCTAAGGGCCAGGGACTTAAATCTGTTTTACCTAATTTCTACCAGCATGTTAAATGTGCAACCAGAGGGGAAAAAACTCTAGACCACCTTAACTCGTACAAAGCTCTCCCTCGCCCTACATTTGGCAAGTCTGACCATAATTCCTGATTCCTGCTTACAAGCAAAAACTAAAGCAAGAAGCACCAGTGACTCTGTCATTAAAAAAGTGGTCAGATGAAGCAGATGCTAAGCTACAGGACTGTTTTGCTAGCACAGACTGGAATATGTTCCGGGATTCTTCCGATGGCATTAAGGAGTACACAACATCAGTCACTGGCTTCATCAATAGGTGCATCAATGACGTCATCCCCACAGTGACTGTATGTACATACCCCAACTAGAAGCCATGGAATACAGGCAACATCTGCACTGAGCTAAAGGGTAGAGCAGCCATTTTCAAGGAGTGGGACTCTAACCCGGAAGCTTATAAGAAAACCCCGCTATGCCCTCCGACGAACCATCAAACAGTTAAAGTGTCAATACAGGACTAATATTGAATCGTACTACACTGGCTCCGACACTTGTCGGATGTCGCAGGGCTTGCAAACTATTACAGACTACAAAGGGAAGCACAACCGCGAGCTGCCCAGTGACATGACCCTACCAGAGAAGCTAAATTACTTCTATGCTCACTTCGAGGCAAGTAACACTGAAACATGCATGAGAGCATCAGCTGTTCCGGAAGACTGCGTGATCACGCTCTCCGTAGCCGATGTAAGTAAGACCTTTTAAACAGGTCAACATTCACAAGGCCAGACGGATTGCCAGGACGCGTACTCCGAGCATGCACTGACCAACTGGCAAGTGTCTTCACTGACATTTTCAACCTGTCCCTGACTGAGTCTGTAATATCAACATGTTTCAAGCAGACCACCACAGTCCCTGTGCCCAAGAATAATAAGGTAACCTGCCTAAATGACTACCGACCCGTAGCACTTACGTCTGTAGCCATGAAGTGCTTTGAAAGGCTGGTCATGGCTCACATCAACACCATTATCCCAGAAACCCTAGACCCACAGATGATGAACAGATCCACAGATGATGCAATCTCTTGTAATCCACACTGCCCTTTCCCACCTGGACAAAGGAACACCTATGTGAGAATGCTATTCATTGACTACAGCTCAGCGTTCAACACCATAGTGCCCTCAAAACTCATCACTAAGCTAAGGACCCTGGGACTAAACACCTCCCTCTGCAACTGGATCCAGGACTTACTGACTGGCCGCCCCCAGGTGGTAAGGGTAGGTAGCAACACATCTGCCACGCTGATCCTCAAAACGGGGGCCCCTCAGGGGTGCGTGCTCAGTCCCCTCATGTACTCCCTGTTCACTCATGACTGCATGGCCAGGCACGACTCCAACACCATCATTAAGTTTTCAGATGACACAATAGTGGTAGGCCTGATCAACGACAACAATGAGACAGCCTATTGGGAGCTAGGTCTCTTGAAGGGACAGGTAGACACATAATGACCGGCAGTACCGCAACACAGACAACTCTGGGTGTTAAGTCTGCGTACGCGTTTGGCTGGAAACAGCCTAGCCCTGCTGAGCTGCATCAGCTCGGGAAGAGGCAAACGGCAGTCTTCGGAGGCTCATGGAGGAACTTGCGTAAGCTCGGATCCTTTCTGGGACTTCCGGAGTTCATCAGATGCAAAGTGGGATCCTTGAGTGAGCGATTGGGACCGCAATCAGACCTCTGCTCCCTCCCGGCAGGTTCTGGAATCTCCATCGTAGTGCTCCAGGGGAGGTAAGTGGGGTTCCCGGGAAATCGGGGTGACGGCGTTGCTACCAGCCGGGTTACTGAGGGGCTGGGAGGTTACCGTCGTGGTAAGCTGCCTGGTAGACAACCCACGGAATTGCTCCCGCAATGCGTCCAATGCTATGTTGTGACGTTCGGCCACGTCCTGGAACCCTTCCATCAGACCGCGAAGCAACACCTTGTGTCTACTAACGATGGCTCCTTGGGAGGAGATGACGTTGTGGTGCTGGTCCAAGTCTGCTGGGTCAGTCATGGCCAGTTCATACTATAACGCTTCAGGTAAGACCCAAATGCAGACTGTGTTGAAGTAACAATGTTCATTACAGCAACAGGGGCAGGCAAACGACAGGTCAAGGCAAGCAAGGGTCGATAATCTAGAGTAGTGGCAAAGGCACAGGACAGCAGGAAGGCTCAGGGTCAGGTAAGGCAGAGGTCGGTAATCCAGAGTAGGGGTAAAGGCACAGGATGGCAGGAAGGCTGAGGGTCAGGGGCAGGCAGAGTGGTCAGGCAGGCGGGCTCAGAGTCAGGACAGGCAAAGGTCAAAACCAAGAGAGCGAGAAAAAGAGAGACTGGGGAAAAGCAGGAGCTGAGACAAAACACTGGTTGACTTGACAAACAAGACGAACTGGCAACGGAAAACAGAGAACACAGGTATATGTACCCAGCGGATGATGGGGAAGATGGGAGACACCTGGAGGAGGGGGGGGACAATCACAAAGACAGGTGAAACAGCTCAGGGCGTGACACTTCCTGCCATCCAGGACCTCTTTGCCTGGCGGTGTGAAAGGAAGGCCCGGAAAATCATTAAAGACTAGAGCTACCCAAGCCATAGACTGTTCCCTCTGCTTCCGCACTGCAAGCGGTACCGGTGCATCAGGTCTGACACCTGAACAGCTTCTATCCTAAGCCATAAGACTGCTAAATAGCTAACAAAATTGCTACACGGAAAGGCAAACTGAGATGGCAGAGATGCTTTCCAGAGCATCTGAGATGACCCTTGTATTTATTTATATTTTTGCACTGTCTCTATGCACACTCACAGGACTCTACACAGTCACACACACTGACACTCTAACACACATATAACATGGACACACATTTAAACTGACCCTACACACACTCACATACAATCTTAATTTACGCTACTCTGTTTATCATATACAGTGCATTCGGAAAGTATTCAGACCCCTTCACTTTTTCCACATTTTGTTACATTACAGCCTTAATCTAAAATTGATTAAATGAATTATACTTTTCAATCTACACACAATACACCATAATGACAAAGCAAAAACATGTTTAAAACATTTTTTACTGGAGTCCACCTGTGGTAAATTCAATTGAATGGACATGATTTGGAAAGGCAAACACCTGTCTATATAATGTCCCACAGTTGACAGTGCATGACAGAGCAAAATCCAAGCTATGAGGTCGAAGGAATTGTCCGTAGAGCTCTGATACAGGATTGTGTTGAGGCACAGAACTGGGGAAGGGTACCAAAACATTTCTCCAGCATTGAAGGTCCCCAAGAACACAGTGGCCTCCACCATTCTTAAATGGAAGAAGTTTGGAACCTTTAAGAATCTTCCTAGAGCTGGCTGCCTGGCCAAACTGAGCAATTGGGGGGAGAAGGGCCTTGGTCAGGGAGGTGACCAAGAACCCGATGGTCACTCTGACAGAGCTCCAGAGATCCTCTGTGGAGAAGGGAGAACCTTCCAGAAGGACAACCATCTCAGCAGCGCTCCACCAATTAGGCCATCTTTCCCTTATTATTTATTATTATTATTATGGGCAAGGGAAGATCCAAAGGAGACAATCCATCACTCTATGGGGTATTTTGACATGCTTGGTTATTTAAGATACAATTGAGTTTTGCTCCCCAACCATGCACATTCTCAACCTTTGGCTTGTTGCTCTATTAGAAGCTGACTATATAGACATTGATCTTCTTAAACCTGCACTCTGTAGCTTATTTCCCATTTCCTCTGTAGCTTGTTTGTTTCTGTTTTTGAGGACTGAGAAGGGAGGGTTGAGGCAAGTGCAAAATCGAAGAAGAAGAGTAACCAGAAGTCTGATTGGCTTAAACCAAACAGCTGTTGTTTTTTTGTGTTTGTTTTGAGTTGTAACTGTGAATGTAGAAGAAGAGCTATGGAGGGGGCATGTTGAATGACGAGAAAGAGCAAAGAGGCATTTCACAAGAGACATTTTCTACATGGTTAAAGATCTTTTACCAGGACAGACCCTTGAGATGAGGTCATCTCGTTTCCAAGGGGATTCTGGAAAAGGTAGAGATCATTGGTACTTCAAAATGTATACATGTCAAACAAATGGCGAAATGTCATGCTTCCTATGCAAGTCAGATAAGATGACAAATACACACATCCAAATTCTTAACGTGCTAGACAAAAAAAATGAACCCGAAGTATCTGAAGATATGTCCACAACTCTGATACTCTCGCAGTGATTTATTGCGACAAAGTTGTATGTTATGTACACGTCTCAGTGAATCACTGTGGGAGCATTTAAAAGTTACCATATTTTTTCACGCTTGCTATGCAACTCAGGTATTGGCAGCCTGACCAACACAGACAAATAGGTACCTCTTTGACATCAGATTAGGGCTACACCCACAAATATGACAATGCAAACATGCCACATTTCCACAACTGCTCTTGGGGTACAGAGAATACATTCCAACCCCTAAGCCCTTCCACCTTAAGCACTTCCGGAGATCTGAGAGGAATTTATAGATTTAAGCAATATGGTGAATGCAGGTGTTCGGTCAGGATGTGTGTCCACCTGGGCAGAAAAGGACGTTTAACAAGACAGGATCTCGGTCATCTGACCCTTGGACATCATCAGCACAATCACTTCTTTCATAGCATCATTAAATACCTCTCTTTTGTGTCTACTCATTTAAAATGCCTATATAAACCTTCAATCTTCTTAAGGCTATTTAAACCTTCAGTCTTCTTAAGGTTATATAAACCTTCAGTCTTCTTAAGGCTAAATAAACCTTCATTCTTCTTAAGGTTATATAAACCTTCAGTCTTAAGGCTATATAAACCTTTAGTCTTCTTAAAGCTACATAAACCTTCATTCTTCTTAAGGCTACATAAACATTCATTCTTCTTAAGGCTATATAAATCTTCAGTATCCTTAAGGCTATATAAACTTTCAGTCTTCTTAAGGCTATTTAAACCTTTAATCTTCTTATAGCGATGTAAACCTTCAGTCTTCTTAAAGCTATATAAACCTTCAGTCTTCTTAAAGCTATATAAACCTTCAGTCTTCTCAAAGCTATATAAACCTTCAGTCTTCTCTGGCTTACTTGGTATGCTCTGACTTACATGTGTCCCTTGAACTTTAACTGGAAGAGGTTGTTGGTGATCTTGGCTCTTACTTACTTACTTACTTACTTACTTTATTGTCCCCATGGGGAAATTTTGTTGCAGTGTCATGTACACATTTAGTGGCGTTAAATACAAAACAAGATTGACAATACAACTTTCAATAACAGTCACGCACCAATAAAAAAAATAATAATAGTAAGAAATAAGAAATAAAACATTTAAAACATTTAAAACAAAGACTAGCCTGCTGGCCTTACGGGGTCAATGGGAACATTTGCCCGAGCTATTTAAGAGGGATATCACACCTGGCACAAATGATTTGTCTCGTTCTATTTTTCCTGCTGAGGGGTGCCCTATACCTGCGCCCAGAGGGGAGTAATTCAAAGTCCAGGTACAGGGGGGGACTTGGGTCTAAAATGATTTTGTGAGCCTTACGGAGGGCCCTGACCTTAAAGATCTCATCCAGGCCTGTCTGTTTGACTCCAAGTACCTTACTTGCTGTGGTAATAATCCTTCTCAGCATGTTTCTCTGACTGACAGTGGCATTGCCAAACCAACAAACAATACAAAAAGTTAAAATACTCTCAATAAAGGATTTGTAAAACAGAGTCAATATAGTACAGTCTATATTAAAAGAACCCAACTTTTTTAGAAAGTACAGTCTCTGTTGGCTCTTTTTGTAGATCTGGTCTGTACATTTACTCCACTGAAGCTTACTGTCCAAAAAGACACCCAGATATTTATATTCCCCTACAATTTCTATATTCTGGCCTCTGATAGATGTTACAGAGGTAGGTGTTGTACGCTTCCTGAAGTCTATGCACATCTCTTTGGTCTTGTTAGTATTGAGGACCAAGTGTGATTCCTCACACCACTCTACAAAGTCATCTAGGACCGGGCCATGATGTTCCTCGTCATCATGCAACAGGCTGATCAAGGCAGTGTCATCAGCGAACTTAACGAGGTGTCTGTCAGTATGGGAACTAGTAAATGACATCAGCATTTGCTTTCCTATGCATTTGTAGCTATTTTCCCATGTACTCACAGTACTTGCTCAAGGATCCGCCCCCTTTTTTCAATTTTCGCATAAAATGACATACCCAAATCTAACTGCCTGTAGCTCAGGACCTGAAGCAAGGATATGCATATTCTTGATACCATTTGAAAGGAAACATTTTGAAGTTTGTGGAAATGTGAAATGAATGTAGGAGAATATAACACTTTAGATCTGGTAAAAGATAATACAAAGAACAAACCATGCATCTTTTATTTAAAAAGAATTGTACCATCATCTTTGAAATGCAAGAGAAAGGCCATCCAATGAACCATTACATTTCTGTAAAAAAAATTGTATCAAGACATCCCAAATGTGCCTAATTGGTTTATTAATAACTTTTCAAGTTCGTAACTGTGCACTCTCCTCAAACAATAGCATGGTATTCTTTCACTGTAATAGCTACTGTAAATTGGACAGTGCAGTTAGATTAACACGAATTTAAGTGTAACAGTATTGCTTCTGTCCCTCTCCTCGCACCTACCTGGGATCGAACCAGGGACCCTCTGCACACATAGACAAAAATCACCCTCGAAGCATCGTTACCCATTGCTCCACAAAAGCAGCAAGGGGAACAACTACTTCAAGGTCTCAGAGCGAGTGACGTCACCAATTGAAATGCTACTAGCGCGCACCCCGCTAACTAGCTAGCCATTTCACACCGGTTACATAAGCTTTCTGCCAATATCAGATATGTCTATGTCCTGGGAAATGTTCTTGTTACTTACAACCTCATGCTAATCGCATTACCCTACGTTAGCTCAACCGTCCCGTGGGGGACCTTTCTGATCCTGTAGAGGTTTTAAGGGCCGGTTTCCCGGACACAGATTAAGCCTCTAAAATTGCCAGTGTAGAAGTTCCCTTCAATAACCCATGTGTAGCCTACAATATGTATACAATTTTTTTCACACTTAGACAATCAACAAATGTGAATTTGTTTGGTGGCAACAATATTACAGACAAGACAAATTGTAGACTATAACATGGGCCGCAACATTACAGTAACATCTAGATAAATACATTAGCTATATTGTCACAAGCAGGATATTTCATTTATTTTTGTTATAAATTAGGATCATATGTAGGCCTATGTAATTTGATTGTAATGATGTAAGGATAAATATGTATTTAAGCTCTAAATAGTCATCCACCTAAAACAGTAAACATGCATTGATAATAACCAATGATAGGTTGCGACAATGTTCCCTCTATTTTTTTTCGGCACTGAGCGCAAACTTGAATGTTGTTAAAACTTCCAACATACGTTTACTGTGAACACTGAGGCTGTACCTGCTTTAAGTTACAGTTTTAACAGTGGCCAAGTAGGCTACTGTGGCTATTTGCTTATAATGACGGCCTACCAGAGTGGCCTACCATAAATAACAATGGAGAAAATGCATCCCATAATATTCTAACATGGAAATAGCTGTTATATCATTCAGCCTACAGTAGCAGCCAATGTGTGGTGTTCAATGTAGGTCTACAGTCCATGAGAATTTTTTAGACGTATTTTGATTTAATTTATTTAACTAGGCAAGTCAGTTAAGAACAAATTCTTATTTACAATGACGGCCTACCAAAAGGCCTCCTGCGGGGACGGGCTGGGACTAAAAATACAAATATACTACAAAACACACATCACAACAAGAGAGACACCACAACACTACATAAAGAGAGACCTAAGACAACAACGTAGCATGGCAGCAACATATGATAACACAGCATGGTAGCAACACCACATGACAACAACATGGTAGAAACACAACATGGTAGCAGCACAAAACATGGTACAAACATTATTAGGCACAGACAACAGCTGTATGCAAGAAGGTAGAGACAACAATACATCACGCGAAGCAGCCACAACTGAGTAAGAGTGTCCATGATTGAGTCTTTGAATGACGAGATGGAGATAAAACTGTCCAGTTTGAGTGTTTTTTGCAGCTTGTTCCAGTTGCTAGTTACAGCGAACTGAAAAGAGGAGCGACCCATATACACTTGTCCTTCAGGCAAGGAGGTGAGTGAAAATGTTGTGTTGTTTGATGCAAGAAACCACTTTACAAACTAACATTTATTATTATTCCCATACCATTATTATGGGAAAAATAATACACTGCCCCTTTAAGACAAAAAAAAGCTATTTACCTGACTTGCTTTTCAAAGATGTCTAGAAATGTACACGTTTTGTGCTCTTGTAGGAAGCAATCACTCCCTTATTGCTGACTACAAATTATCTATAACTGGGCTAATAACTCACTAACGAGCAACGGATATGGACAAAATGTGCACGCATGGCTACATGCAGCTCTCGCATTGATCTCAAAACAAGCGCATCTACTCACTACAGCTCATGCTGTAGTGTAAACAACAGTCCTCTTCAAAGTAAATGGCACAGATCCATATATGGCAATGGTCTATTTGCATATAGGCCTACTGCATCTCTGATTGGTTATGCCGAACAGGTCTGTGTAGAGTATGGGGTGAGTCATGCGTGTCAATGCAAAAGAATCCTACTCCGATGCGTTCTGCCCACATCAAAATATTCCATTGATTCTTTCAGTGCACACCTGAGGGGCCCCAGTGTTGAGGATCAGCGTGGCAGACGTGTTGTTGCCTACTCTTACCACCTGGGCGTGGCCCGTCAGGAAGTCCGGGATCCAGTTGCAGAGGGAGGTGTTTAGTCCCAGAGTCCTTAGCTTTGTGATGAGCTTCGTGGGCACTATGGTGTTGAACTCTGAGCTATAGTCAATGAACAGCATTCTCACATGGGTGTTCCTTTTGTCCAGGTGAGAAAGGGCAGTGTGGAGTGCGATTGAGATTGCGTCATCTGTGGATCTGTTGGGGAGATATGCGAATTGGAATGGGTCTAGGGTGTCCGGGAGGATGATGTTGATGTGAGCCATGACCAGCCTTTCAAAGCACTTCATGGCTACTGACGTGAGTGCTACGGGGCGGTAATCATTTAGTCAGTTTACCTTCGCTTACTTGGGCACAAGGACTATGGTGGTCTGCTTGAAACATGTAGGTATTACAGACTCGGTCAGGGAGAGGTTGAAAATGTCAGTGAAGACACTTGACAGTTGGTCCGCGCATGCTTTGAGTACACATCCTGGTAATCCGTCTGGCCCAGCGGATTTGTGAATGTTGACCTGTTTAATGGTTTTGTTAACAATGGCTACAGAGAGCATTATCACACAGTCATCCAGATCAGCTGGTGCTCTCGTGCATGCTTCAGTGTTGCTTGCCTCGAAGCGAGCATAAAAGACATTTAGCTCGTCTGGTAGGCTCACATCACTGGGCAGCTCGCGTCTGGGTTTCCCTTTGTAGTCCGTAATAGTTTTCAAGCCGTGCCACATCCGACGTGTGTCAGAGCCGGTGTAGTAGTATTCAATCTTAATACTGTATTGACGCTTTGCTTGTTTGATCTTCTGAGGGCATAGCGGGATTTCTTATAAGCGTCCAGATTAGTCTCCTGCTCCTTGAAAGCGGCATCTCTGGCCTTTAGCTCGATGTGGATGTTGTCTGTCAGGATGTGTGGGGACGGCGTCGTCGATGCACTTATTGATGAAGCCGATGACTGAGGTGTTGTACTCCTCAATGCCATTGGATGAATCCCAAAACATATCCCAGTCTGTGCTAGCAAAACAGTCCTGTAGTGTAGCATCCCCGTTATCTGACCACTTCCATATTGAGCGAGTCACTGGTACTTCCTGCTTTAGTTTTTGCTTGTAAGCAGGAATCAGGAGGATAGAATTATGGTCAGATTTGCCAAATGGAGGACGGGAGAGAGCTCTGTATGTGGAGTAAAGGTGGTCTAGGATTTTTCCCCCCTGGTTGCACATGTGACATGCTGGTTTTCCTGCATTAAAGTCCCCGGCCACTAGGAGCGCCGCTTCTGGGTGAGCATTTTCTTCTTTGCTTATGGCCTTATAGAGTTGGTTGAGAGCGGTCTTAGTGCCAGCTTCGTTCTGTGGTGGTAAATAGACGGCTACGAATAATATAGATGAGAACTCTCTTGGTAGATAGTGTGGTCTACAGCTTATCATAAGGTACTCTACCTCAGGCGAGCAATACCTCGAGACTTCTTTAATATTAGACACTGCGCACCAGCTGTTATTGACAAATAGACACACACCCCACCCCTCGTCCTACCAGAGGTAGCGTCTCTGTTCTGCCGGTGCATGGAAAATCCTGCTAGCTCTATATTGTCCGTATCGTCGTTCAACCACGTCTCGGTGAAACATAAGTTACTACAGTTTTTAATGTCCCGTTGGTAGGATAATCTTAATCGTATATCATCAATTTTATTTTCCAATGATTGCATGTTAGCGAGACGAACGGATGGCAGTGGGAGTTTACACACTCGCCTAGAGGATTCTCAGAAGGCTGCCCGATTCTTCACGCAAAAGGCGGGGATCTGGACCTGTTCCAGTGAAAGCAGTATATCCTTCTCCTCAAACTCGTTAAAGGAGAAAGTTTCTTCCAGTCCACGGTGAGTAATCGCTGTTCTGATGTCTAGAAGTTCTTTCCGGTCATAAGAGACGGTAGCAACAACATTATGTACAAAATAGGTTAAAAAAAATAAGTTAAAATAAGCAAAAAAACTAACAAAATAGCACAATTGGTTGGGATAATGTAAAACGTCAGCCATGTTCTTTTGCAACATCTTACACTCGAACCGCCGCCCGGTTTGAGCAAGAAATTATTTATGTTTTTACGTGAAATGCTTGGGTTCCCCGGGGATCTCTCGGTCAACGGGGCAGCCTTGGAAAGGGGGTGGGCCTTTTCGTGGCACGCTTGTAAGGCCCTGATTATCCGAAATGTTTCCAACAGCTCTTCTACTGTTGTCCTTCTTCATAGTTGTCCGGTATCCGGTGACTTGTTGTGTAGTCCTGAACAGAACTACAGAGTTGATTTTCCTTCCATTCGCTCTTGAAGATGCTTTTTTGAAGATAGGCTAGCCAGCTGTATCGATGGTTTCCCAATGGGGTAATGAAAGTAGTGTGATATGATTGTTTGAGCAGAGTAACAGGATGGTCTTACTTAAATTCGCTTTAGAACGTATACTTTACTTAGGACAGCTAATCAGCCGTACAAGTGATCGTCCGGGAGATGATTTTACCATCTCCACCTCGTGTTGAGATTCAAAGTTCAAACCATTTTATACGTGTAGCTGCCTCTTTGCGTTTTTTCTGGTTCAACCCATCATTTATACCTTTCGCACGAATGGAGTGGTTCCGGAAGGCTGGCATGCTCCCTGACCTCACTCCGGGGCGGTGATTACTCACTGTGCAAAGTTATGGGAAAGAATGATCTCTTATAACTTCTCAAATCACATCCCTTTCTTAACAAAAACACTCATAATTTTCTATAATACATGCACAACCCATAGTATAGAAACTTCATCCACGTAGTGGGTATACTTACCAAGTTACAGTATATCCTTTATAACATTTTGAATGACATCCCAAAATAACAAACAAAATGACAGTGTTCTATAAATCGCCTCTGACCATTCCCCACGTTAGAAATATTGTTCCAGTATTCGCTTTTGAACGTGTTAGAGTTTCAGCGGCAAAAATGCATTTTGAGACAATTTGGAGAGCACAGGCCTGGATCTTCTCCCTTGATTTACAACAGGACACGAGTGTCAATCCCCACTAGTTCTTTTCTCCCCCCTCTATGGGTGAAAGGGGGTCTGATTGAAGTTATTCATTGCAAACCTGATCTGACCTATTTGGATTCTCATGGACAGTCATGACAACCTCATGTTCCAGTATGATAATGCAAGGCCCCATGTCGCAAGGATCTGTACACAATTCCTGGAAGCTGAAAATGTCCCTGTTCTTCATGGCCTGCATACTCACCAGACATATGTCACCCATTGAGCATGTTTGGGATGCTCTGGATCAACGTGTACGACAGCGTGTTCCAGTTCCCACCAATATCCAGCAACTTCCCACAGCCATTGAAGAGAAGTGGGACAACATTGCACAGGCCACAATCAACAGCCTGATCAACTCTATGCGAAGGAGATGTATCGCACTGCATTTATTTTTTCACCTTTATTTAACCAAGCTAGGCCTGGTTATATTCTCATTTACAACTGCAACCTGGCCAAGATAAAGCAAAGCAGTGTGACAAAAACAACAACACAGTTACACATGGGATAAACAAACATACAGTCAATAACACAATAGAAAATCTATATATAGTGTGTGCAAATGAAGCAAGGAGGTAAGGCAATAAATAGGCCATAGTGGTGAAATAATTACAATTTAGCAATTGACACTGGAGTGATAGATGTGCAGATGAGGATGTGCAAGTAAAAATACTGGTGTGCAAAAGAGCAGAAAAAAACAGAAAACAAATATGGGGATAAGGTAGATAGTTGGTTGGATGGGTTATTTACAGATGGGCTGTGTACAGCTGCAGCGATCGGTAAGATGCTCCGACAGTCGATGCTTGAAGTTAGTGAGGGAGATATAAGTCTCCAACTTCAGTGATTTTTGCAATTCGTTCCAGTCATTGGCAGCAGAGAACTGGAAGGAAAGGCAGCCAAAGAGGTGTTGGCTTTGGGGATGACCAGTGAGATATACCTGCTGGGGCGCGTGCTACAGGTGAGTGTTGCTATGGTGACCAGTGAGCTGAGATAAGTCTTTGCTAGGTAAAGCTCCGCCTTATAGATGAGCTGGAGCCAGTGGGTATGGCAATGAATATGTAGCGAGGACCAGCCAATGAGAGCATACAGGTCGCAATGGTGGGTAGTATATGGGGCTTTGGTGAGAAAACGGATGGCACTGTGATAGACTGCATCCAATTTGCTGAGTAGAGTGTTGGAGGCTATTTTGTAAATGACATCGCCGAAGTCAAAGATCGTCAGGATAGTCCGTTTTACGAGGATATGTTTGGCAGCATGAGTGAAGGATGCTTTGTTGCGAAATAGGAAGCTGATTCTAGATTTAATTTTGGATTGGAGATGCTTAATATGAGTCTAAGAGGAGAGTTTACAGTCTAGCCAGACACCTAGGTATTGGTAGTTGTCCACATATTCTAAGTCAGAACCGTCCAGAGTAGTTATGCTAGGCGGGCGGGTGGGTGCGGGCAGCAATCGGTTGAAGAGCATGCATTTAGTTTTACTAGCGTTTAAGAGCAGTTGGAGGCCACGGAAGGAGTGTTGTATGGCATTGAAACTTGTTTGGAAGTTTGTTAACACAGTGTCCAAAGAAGGGCCAGATGGATACAGAATGGTGTCGTCTGCGTAGAGGTGGATCAAAGAATCACCAGCAACAAGAGCGACATCATTGATATATAAAGAGAAAAGAGTCGGCCCGAGAATTGAACCCTGTGGCATCCCCATAGAGACTGCCAGAGGTCCGGACAACAGGCCCTTCGATTTGACACACTGAACTCTATCTGAGAAGTAGTTAGTGAACAAGGTGAGGCAGTCATTAGAGAAACCAAGGCTGTTGAGTCTGCCAATAAGAATACGGTGATTGACAGAGTCGAAAGCCTTGGCCAGGTCAATGAAGACAGCTGCACAGTACTGTTTTTTATCGATGATGGTTATGATATCGTTTAGGACCTTGAGCGTGGCTGAGGTGCACCCGTAACCAGCTCAGAAACCGGATTGCATAGCAGAGAAGGTACAGTGGGATTCGAGATGGTCGGTGATCTGTTTGTTCACTTGGCTTTCAAAGACTTTAGAAAGGCATGGCAGAATGGATATAGATCTGTCACAGTTTGGGCTAGAGTGTCTCCCCCTTTGAAGAGGGGGATGACCGAGACCCCTTTCCAATCTTTAGGAATCTCAGATGATACGAAAGAGAGGTTGAACAGACTAGTAATAGGGGTTGCGACAATGGTGGCGGATAATTTTAGGAGGGTCCAGATTGTCTAGCCCAGCTGATTTGTAGCGATCCAGATTCTGCATCTCTTTCAGGACGTCAGCTGTCTGGATTTGGGTGAAGGAGAAGCGGGGGGGGTTTGGGCCAGTTGCTGCGGGGGGTGCAGAGCTGTTGGCCGGGGTTGGTCCCCGCCAGGTGGAAAGCGTGGCCAGCCGTAGAGAAATGCTTATTGAAATTCTCGATTATCGTGGATTTATCGGTGGCGACAGTGTTTCCTAGCCTCAGTGGGGCAAGGGCAAGGGAGCTAACCGAGGCATGTAGAGCAGGACTAGGGGCTCTGCAGTAAAGCAAAACAATGAGAGCTACCCTAAATAACAGTATACAAGGCATATTGACATTAGAGGGAGGCATAAAGCAATCACAGGTGTTGATTGGGAGGGCTAAGACAACAATGGGTAAACAGCTAAGACATCAACAACGGGTAAATGGCGATGAATGGGCAGAGAGGGTCAGTTAGCTACACACAGGGCCTGAGTTCGAGGCTGGGGCCGACAGATAAACAAAATGAAGTACCGTGTTAATGAACAGTCCAGTAGGCATCAGCTGTGTAGCCGAGTGATCATAGGATCCAATAAGCAGCAATGGACGAAACAGGCTGGGCGAGCGGGAGACACAGCGCTTAGAGAGTTAGCGGGCCGGGGCTAGTAGCTGGGTTCTCACCGACATCAACGATGCAGGGGCCGGTTGAGAGAACATCGGCCGAAATATGTCAGTAGACCAGTCGTGATGGATCGGCAGGGCTCCGTGTCGACAAAGGGTCCAGGCCAGTTGGCAAGAGAGGTATTGTACTTGGTGTAGTTCGTTTGCTAGCCTGGGGAATGGGCCTAGCTCGAGGTTAACTGGTGCTTGCTTCTGGACAAGGGTGTTAGCCACGATAGCCACTCGGTAGCAGCTAGCTAGCTGTGATGATCCCGTGTAATGGTCCAGAGTTTGCGGCAGGAATCAAGTGATGTAGTGGGGGGAAAAAAGCAATCCGATATGCTCAGGGCTGATATCGCGCTGTGCAGACTGGCAGATATTTTCCGGGCTATCCGGGCTAAAGTGGCTGGTGTCTGTGCTAAAGGTAAAGACTACTAGCAGTGGCTAACAATGACTAAAGAGCTAGAAGCTAATTAGCTGGCTAGCTTCTGAAGGCTAGCTTCTGATGGTTTCAGTTATAAGGTAAAGAATTATGTATTTTTTTAAATAGCAGATCTGTACCAAGTTGGTTGAGGTGGGTTGCAGGAAGGTATATTTAAAATCAAAAATGGAAAAAGATATTGAAATGTATACAGAAAAACGAAAAAAGTTGAATATTTACACGGGACAAAAACAAACACGTCTTGCTGCTACGCCATCTTGGAAATATGCATGAGGCAAATGGTGATCACACCAGATATTGACTGATTTTTTGATCAACGCCCCTACTTTTTCTAAGGCATCTGTGACCAACATATGCATATTTGTATTCCCAGTCATGTGAAAAATGCATTAGGCGCTAATCTATGGTTTTCACATGACTGATTTCCTTATATGAACTGTAACTCAGTAAAATCTTTGAAATTGTTCCATGTTGCTTTTATATTTTTGTTCAGTATAGCTATGTTTCAATTAGCTTGTCCAGTGATTTTTTTATGACCACACTTAGAAAATTTGCCTAGAAAAGAGATGTGACAATTGCCTGCTAGGGTACGTTTCTATTTAACTCTCTTCTGTCGATGAAAACAGCTGGAAGTAATGATGTCACACCAATATAAAAAAAAATCAGCAAAAAACTACAGAGTTGAATAAAAATTTAGTGGTTGAAGTGTTTCCATTACCCATTTAGGCAAATTGAGCATTAATAAATTGGTGACAGCCTGTATACCCCCCCCCCCCCCCCCCCACCCACCTATCTGTTTCATGTCTCAGGTAGTCCCCGAAAGCCAGCATGGGTAGAATGCAATAACTGACAAATATTTGCCATATCCTAATAATTCTCATCAGTATTGGTACGTGGGTAAAATCACTGGGGAAGCCAAGCCAGAAAAAAAGTCATATTACAAACTACAGTATGTGTTGTGATAATTGCGCTGTTTGCTCTATAACCTGTTAGTTCGTATACCTTGCCACCATGATATATAGACAAACTGGCAGAATAAAGTAAACCACATCTTTGTTTCATCACAAAACCAGAGAGCAACCTCTGTCCAGTGAAGTCCACAAAGCATATTGCATGTAGCAAACAGTTACTTGGCCTACAGCATGGTCAAGCAAGTTAATGTTTCTGACATTTTTGGACTACTAAACAACTATTAATTTAGAACCACGGAGAGTTACTGCGAGTCGCAAAGAAAACAGGAGCTGCCTCCATTATTCCAGCACCATTTCAACATAATAAAATCACCTATGCTTAGACTCTGTCATACAGTACATGTTTTTAGTTGTTGTTGTCCTAGGCTACCTGGCTAAAATGCTTTCTCGCTAGCCTAACTTACTTTCATGGGCAACAATGCGCCAGGCCAGGTAGTTAACATTAGCCTACTACAGCTAGCTACATATTGAACTTCCATCCTCTTATGGTTGGATCATAATCGCCGTTATAATCATTGGATAGTACAGAGAATTAAGTAAATCCACAAATCCAAATCCCTATCTCCAACAATGGCTAATTTAGGAAAGGGACCATTTTAACTAGCTAGCTAGCCACCGGAGGACAATAACACAACAAGATGCAACAATTCAAGATTTTTCTGTCAATTACGTTTTGCTCTCGATATGATTGGTGTGAAGCCAAATCCAAACTGGCCAAACTTGACACTTTTTTTTGATGCACCAGGACCATTCACAGTTGAGCTCACTCAATTAAGCTCAATGCTGAATGGCTATTATTGTATACTATTTTATCAAGGGAGGCCAAATTGGCATCCCTTGCAGTCAATGCCAAAAGCTACATTATTTTATGTTTTTTTCTTGGTACATTTTTTGAATACATGCCACTGATTCTCGTGACAACGTATCACCACGGTCCGTGCCATGGTAAAACTTGCACTCCTGTAGATAATTGGATGAGGAAACTTGCCAGCCAACCATAAAAGCAAGGCGAAGCAATTCAGGAATTCTTGAAAGTCAGAGCCATCATTGTCCTGCAAAGAAACATTATTTATATATTTTTTAAGGATTTTGCAAACCAGTAGGCTTTTAGAATTACATTTGGAGTGGATCTTATAGTTACGCGATGACATCCGTGCCCCGTGTAACCTTCAAAAAATATTTGGCAATCATCATTCATTTGAAAAACACCGTTTCCATCATCACTTGTTGCAATAAAGAAAGTTTGACAAAAGAAAAATCCACCCCTGTGGAACTGATCAAATGTTTTTGATCTTTAGAAAATTTGTCCTACATCTGCCATTTCCTTTACACATGTCACAATTATTATTTTTTGCAACATTGCTTTTGTTGAATAAACCTGGGTCAATGGAAACCTGCCTACTGATGGCCCGGAGTAGACTAGTTTGATTCAATAGCAGGGAATTGTTGCATCTATTTTCTATGGAAAAATCACTGGACTCCAACACCATCATTAAGTTTGCTGACGACACAACAGTGGTAGGCCTGATCACCAACAACGATGAGAGCCTATAGGGAGGAGGTCAGAGAACTGGCAGTGTGATGCCAGGACAACAACCTCTTTCTCAATGTGATCAAGACAAAGGAGCTGATCATGGATTACAGGAAAAGGAGGGCCGAACAGGCCCCCATTAACATCAATGGGGCTGTAGTGGAGCAGGTCGAGAGTTTCAAGTTCCTTGGTGTCCACATCACCAACGATCTATCATGGACAAAACACACCAAGACAGTCGTGAAGATGGCACGACAAAACCTTTTCCCCTTCAGGAGACTGAAAAGATTTGGCATGGGTGCCCAGATCCTCAAAAAGTTTTACAGCTGCACCATCGAGAGCATCCTGACCGGTTGCATCACTGCCTGGTATGGCAACTGCTCGGCATCTGACCGTACAGAGTGTAGTGTGTACGGCCCAGTAGATGGGGCGAAGCTTCCTGCAATCCAGGACCTACACTACCATTCAAAAGTTTCAGGTCACTTGTCCTTGTTTTTTTTAAAGAAAATCACTTTTTTTGCCCATTTAAATAACATCAAATTGATCAGAAATACAGTGTTGACATTGTTAATGTTGTAAATGACTATTGTAGCTGGAAATGGCAGATATTTTAAATGGAATATCTGCATAGGGGTACAGAGGCCCATTATCAGCAACCATCACTCCTGTGTTTCAATGGCACATTGTGTTAGCTAATCGAAGTTTATAATTTTAAAAGGCTAATTGATCATTAGAAAACCCTTTTGCAAATATGTTAGCACAGCTGAAAACTGTTGTTCTGATTAAAGAAGCAATAAAACTGTCCTTCTTTAGATTAGTTGAGTATCTGGAGCATCAGCATTTGTGGTTTCGATTACAGGCTCAAAAGAAAAAAAAATGTACAGGCTCAAAATAAAGTTTTTTGCTTCTGGTCATTTTGAGCCGGTAATACAACAAACAAATGCTGTGAATGCGGGGGAAGTCGAGTCATTGGGATCAGGGCTTGCTATCTAAAATAATGTTCTCTCACGATCGCTCAAACGCTGTAGGCCTAGGTCCTATTACTGCAACATTCAAATGTACAAAAATGTATCTGAAATGCAGCTATACACATCAACAACAGTTTTATATAGCTTAATAACACAAGATAGATATTGGTCTCCACTAGGCTACAGCATACAAGTATGTAGCGTATCTTAAGTTATTGAATGAACTTTCATATAAAGGCTGAGACCCGACACTTGTTTGATGGGCTCTTGACTGTTGCACCTGTTGTGCGATCGTTAAACTGCTCCATTTTTGCAAATCTTATAATGAAGATTGATTGTTTGAAGAAATTACAAAGTTTCTCACAGTTGGTTAGAATTTCCACAACAGGTGAAGAAAACATTACTTTGAGAAGCTCCACAGCTCATTAGTGGTGGTGAGTTAAGCCAAATCAGAAATACTGTCAGATCACCAAATGGGCACATATATATGCCTACATTTGCGCGCATGCCAGGTAGCCTATAGGCCTACTTCTAAACGTAATCAGGTGCTTTCCAAACAAAAGACAATGGGTGGGTTGCACCAATATGGTTTAAATTAATCTACAATTAGAGCTAATCTAGGTTTTGTAAATCTAGGTTTATAATTATTCAGAGACGTGTTGCACCGCTTAATTTTAAATCTGGATAAGTAAATCTACGATTAATGGTTTTAAACTATGACTAGTGACATGTTATACCAATACATGAGGTATCTCGTGAGTTGAAACTTAGTAGCTAGCCTACCTGACAAATGAGGCCACAAAGTTGCTCTTCCTTAATAACAATATTAGGTTAGAACTACTGCAACTCCATCGTGAAAGGTTCTCATGGGTTGGTTGATTTGAAATTAAAATCCGTTATTTGCCAGTACTAGACAGAAAACTAATCTGTTAGCTAACGTTAGATATTGTAGCTAGCTAGTTTATAAACCAAGCTAGCTAGCATACAATATGATTTATTAT
The DNA here is from genome assembly GCF_016432855.1 of Salvelinus namaycush. Lineage (NCBI taxonomy): Eukaryota > Metazoa > Chordata > Actinopteri > Salmoniformes > Salmonidae > Salvelinus > Salvelinus namaycush. Next base: position 15,406,626 of record NC_052307.1, read on the forward strand.
TGTCATTACTTAATGTTATTTAGCCATTTTGTTATTTGTCCACTAGCCACCTGATCATGCCACGTCAAATAAGTTAAAATGTCTCTGCTTATGAAAAAAAAACTCTTGTCGGAGCTGATGGAGGAATTTAGTAACGTACTGAAGGATAAAAAGTCAGACAACACGACTGCCTGGGCCATTTTATGCGACAAATGTAATGGATCAACACGGATTAAAGAGAAGAGGGACCCAAATCGGAGGGGGGCCTCCGTCCAAGGGAATTGATCCTATCACCCAAAAGATATGCGAGATGATTCCCCAATAGTTTGCCCCTCTCCATAACCCTTATGATGACGACGGACAACTTGACCCACAAATATTTAGTAAGCATAAATAACTGGTAAATATCAATGCCTATAATGCACGTTAAAACTTACATAACATCATACTTCGTACCAAGGTTGGGCATATCATAAGCCCCAATTCAATTGTTGTACAAAATGGGCACGTAAATAGCCTACTAATAATAAGTTAATTATCATAAAACTCAACAGGATTCAACTTGTCTCTAATTATTCTCTGAGGATGTCACGGATCCCTCCAGAACTTTCATTACGCACACCTGGCCCCTATTCCCAGTTATTAGTAATTGTATAAGTGGGTCCTTGGTTTACCAGTGTCCTGTCGTTATTACGGGTCTCATCCCGTGTGTTAATCATTGTGCGCTTGTGTTATTTATTCGAGGTAGTCCTCGCTCTTTTATTTGGGTTTCTACCCTGTGTTTTGTATAGTGTTTGTTTGGTCTTCGTCCCCTTGCCTTTACACAGCATGCTGTAATTTGGGTATAATAAAAAAAACTATTACGCATTCCTGCGCCTGTCTCCCGACCCTTTATACCGACGTGACAGAGGAACTTGTTTTGGTCTCTCCACAGTAGATATGCTGCTATTTTACCAGTTAAACCATCTCAAGTGGCAGTTTAGAATTAACCTCCAAGCTTAGTTTATATATCTTTTTTAATTAATTGTTTATATATCTTTTTTAATTAATTGAGCAACAGGCTTAAAATTAATCTAAGTTTAAAGTGAAAAGTAAACTTCGATTAGAGGAAGTATTTAATTTAACTTGGATTAATTTTAAACTAGGTTTAATATTTGGTGCAACAAGATTAATAGATAAACCTTGATTTAACCCAGTTTAAGAGTTAATCCATGTTGGTGCAACCCACCCTTCGTGTCCATTATCTGCTACCTGGACTTTAAAGGTCTACTATTGGCACAAAAAACTGTCCAACCCCTCTTTCTAAATTTTCGAACAGAAATGGGGTGTGCCTTTGGTGGTTCATTGATGTGTCATTCTGGTCATGCACACCGCAACAAACGTAGCTAGTTTGTTAGCTAAGCTAGCCACTTGTTAGCTTAGCCAGTATGTGTTGAAGTAATTTCACAAGATTTGTTTTTGGACCAAAGCTGTAGATATCGGTAAGAAATGGCACGTCTGTAGCCAAATATCTTATTCATAATTTTTTTGTTTTTAAGCATTAAATGACCTGGTATGATGGTGCATTGATCAATTATACCGTTTAAACACCTTTAAAGACAAAACCTAAAGACAGAAAAAAATGCTAAGTTCCTGGGGGTGACATTTCAGCAAAATATGAAATGGATAATACACATTCAAAACCTCGAAACAGAAAGAAAAATAAGAATAAAACATCTAAAAACCCTGTGTGGGAGGAGTACCGGAGCAGCTCCAACTACATTACTGAAAGTGTACTGGAGCTACATCAGGCCTGTTTTCGAGTACTCCACCCCAGCCTGGGTAATGTCATCAGCCAAACTCAAAAACAAACAAACTACAAGTCATGCAGAACAGTCTACCACCTCCCAAGCAACTTAACTGTTACCTACCTCCATGATATCTCTGGCATGAAAACCATCACTGAATGCCTGGACCTGTTAGGAAAACAATACATTTCGAAGGCAAAATATAACCTATCACTAACGAAAACAGTTGAAGAAGCATTCATTACAAGGACACTCCTCTCTCCACCCTACTGGACACCTGTCCTAAAAGAAAACTACACAACTATACCCCTTAGTTACCCTAAATCGAGTCCATACCCAAACCCCCGTACCCAAAACAAGGTTCCTATCCAAGCCCCCACCTGACCCCTTCCTGGACCCAGGCTCAGATCTAAACACTTAGCCTTAAACTCAACACATGTAAAGCCAAATGATACCCATCAAGAAGAAAAGAAACAAAACAAGAAGCAAGACAAATCACACCCAACGGGGTAGTAGCCCGAAACCTTTAAATAAATGAAGAAAATAAAGAACAAGGAAAAAACATCTTATATTTCTACCTTTCATGTTATTCTATACTCTTCTATGTCTTTTAGTTACTTATTGCCCACACCTATTTCCCTTGCCAACCACGCTCCTCCTCCTCCCCGAAGCCGACCAATCAAAGACAGAAGCAATGGATAGAAAAGAGCCGATGCGCTGAGCTATCCCACCAAGACCAAGCTACATACTCCTGTTTGGGAGACAGAGACAGGGTAAGGTCGGCATGCTGCCGGTTTAACTGAATCACATGGACTGCGTTAACACAGGCAGCCTATTTCTGATCTTTTTTCTACAAATGTTCTACGAATTGGTCTACTACTTTTTTATTCACAGAATAATCACAGAAAAATGTAATATTATTATGTTATCAAGAAAAAGGTATTATGTTATCTGTTCAACAATTACGTTATCTGGCGATTTATAACATAATCCAGAAAAAGTAGTACATTATTAAAAGTTATTACATGACATGGTGTTATTACAATTATCTGTTGTTACAAGCATGACTTCTAAAGTGGGTGTAAAGTAGTACAATATTAAAAGTTATTACATGACCTGGTGTTATTACAATTATGTTGTTACAAACATGACTTCTAAAGTGGGTGTAAAATTGAGATGATGTGATTTCTAGATATACGTCTTGAAAAGTAAAGCAAAATGCACATCAAGACATCATTTTTTAACTATTAACTTTGCGAACAACCTTGATAAATCAAATCAACAGACATCTTTTTAATTTAGTCTTTATTTCAAAAATACTCTAAGATTGGCAGGGCTGAGGGTATAAAGGGTATTCAGTATACTATACCTATAAACACATACATTTTAAAGAGGGATGCTTATGCTTATCTTCAGATTCTAACGCAAACGTTGCGGTTCTCAAGCACCTATCAGGTACATTACATACTGCAAACATGTACTGTATTTAAGGCAAACAAGTCAATACTGCTGACACAGAGGAAGAGTTCATCATGCCATGATTGAGGAGGCTATGCAAAACCAAACCCCTTATGATCTTCTGCAGGCATTCAGGCCTGGGAGGCTATGCAATCCAATAGGGGCTCTCACACAAGCAGGCACACACCCACAGCTGCGCTCTCTTGGCCCCTCTCGCTCGTGTCTCTCTAATCACCCTCTAGTCACCAGTTGATCACGTCTCTCACATGACCCCACAGTTTAGTGATCCAAAGGTTGACCCCCAGCTCTGTCAGGTACTGCAGCTCTGGGGTGAGCATCTTAAGGCACAGCTTGCGGTGGGCCTTGTCCACATTATTTTTCAGGTTGTAGCCCATGATTGACTTCTCCCCGATGGGCTGCCAGGGCTGCATGGCTGTCTCCTGGATGCTCCCTGCATCCACAGCATGGCCTCCCTCGATACAGACTGCCGCCATCACTGCGTTCCTCCTCTGGAGCTCCGCCACATCGTCGGCCATTCGCTGGCGTCCGTATGCCTCCACCTTCCTCCAGAAGGTGACGTTAAAGTGTTGGTAAAGCCTCCAGTCCACGGCGTTCCACTCCAGGGCCTTGGCCCTCAGCTCCGGGGTCAGTTTAGACACGGTGGAGCCCTTCCGGGCGTTGAGCTTGAAGAAGAGCAGGTCTTCCATCTCCCAGCAGAGGGCGTCCTTGAGCAGCATGAGGGACTCGTCAAAGTGCTCCACCAGCATGACCAGCTGGAAGTGGCCTGCGATGGCCCGGATGCCTTCCTCTACCCGCGGGTCGCCCAGCTCCAGAGTGTTGTCCTGCCCAAAGTCGAAGAACAGCAGATTCTTGAGGTAGAAGGAGTTGAAGCCATTGGGGTCAAAGTAGTGGCGGGGGTCGCGCAGGAACTCCCCCACCTTGTCCTCGCCTGGTATTTTCCAGGTCATGGGCACCAGGCGGCCAAAGTAGTGGAAGGAGGATTCAAAGAGCTCAGCCGGGTCTCTGAGGATGGTGATGTAGGAGGTGTCTGTAGGGAGCACCTTGGCCACCTCAGGTGCGTTGAAGCGCATGTGGTTGCAGATGATATTGAAGCACATGCCAGGCCTGTAGTCCTTGACCTGGGAGCGCTGGAATGGGTAGGGGTAGAAGAAGTCGTTACGGCTGTTTGGGAAGGCAAACTTGAGCCGGTGCTTCTCTCCAAATCGGAAGAGGATGTTGAGGAGTGTGCTGCTGGCTGTCTTGTGGGTTTTCATGAACATGATGTCCACTTTGGGAGTGCAGATGCCTGTCTGCCCCGGTGCATGGTGGGAGCTGTTTTTGATAAGTCTGGCGTGGGCTTGAGCAGGTCGATGGGAACAGGAGTAAGGCACTGGACCCCTATGGAGAGCACGCGTACAAATACAACACATTATCAAATTACCAATGTTATAGACTGATTTACCATCATGCAATGTTATAGAAGACTGAAAAACAAATTTTTCCTCTCATAGTACAGTAGCGTACTACCATCATTCATATGGCAAATAAAAGTATCTGTATCATCTGTGGGCTATATCATATACAGTGGGGAGAACAAGTATTTGATACACGGCCGATTTTGCAGGTTTTCCTACTAACAAAGCATGTAGAGGTCTGTAATTTTTATCATAGGTACACTTCAACTGTGAGAGACGGAATCTAAAACAAAAATCCAGAAAATCACATTGTATGATTTTTAAGTAATTAATTTGCATTTTATTGCATGACATAAGTATTTGATACATCAGAAAAGCAGAACTTAATATTTGGTACAGAAACCTTTGTTTGCAATTACAGAGATCATACGTTTCCTGTAGTTCTTGACCAGGTTTGCACACACTGCAGCAGGGATTTTGGCCCACTCCTCCATACAGACCTTCTCCAGATCCTTCAGGTTTCGGGGCTGTCGCTGGGCAATACGGACTTTCAGCTCCCTCCAAAGATTATCTATTGGGTTCAGGTCTGGAGACTGGCTAGGCCACTCCAGGACTTGAGATGCTTCTTATGGAGCCACTCCTTAGTTGCCCTGGCTGTGTGTTTCGGGTCGTTGTCATGTTGGAAGACCCAGCCACGACCCATCTTCAATGCTCTTACTGAGGGAAGGAGGTTGTTGGCCAAGATCTCGCGATACATGGCCCCATCCATCCTCCTCTCAATACGGTGCAGTCGTCCTGTCCCCTTTGCAGAAAAGCATCCCCAAAGAATGATGTTTCCACCTCCATGCTTCACGGTTGGGATGGTGTTCTTGGGGTTGTACTCATCCTTCTTCTTCCTCCAAACACGGCGAGTGGAGTTTAGACCAAAAAGCTCTATTTTTGTCTCATCAGACCACATGACCTTCTCCCATTCCTCCTCTGGATCATCCAGATGGTCATTGGCAAACTTCAGACGGGCCTGGACATGCACTGGCTTGAGCAGGGGGACCTTGCGTGTGCTGCAGGATTTTAATCCATGACGGCGTAGTGTGTTACTAATGGTTTTCTTTGAGACTGTGGTCCCAGCTCTCTTCAGGTCATTGTGGAGAACAGGAGGGCTTCTTAAAGAAAAACTAACAGGTCTGTGAGAGCCGGAATTCTTACTGGTTGCTAGGTAATCAAATACTTATGTCATGCAATAAAATGCAAATTAATTACTTCATACAATGTGATTTTCTGGAATTTTGTTTTAGATTCCGTCTCTCACAGTTGATGTGTACCTATGATAAAAATTACAGACCTCTACATGCTTTGTAAGTAGGAAAACCTACAAAATCAGCAGTGTATCAAATACTTGTTCTCCCCACTGTACATGTATATTGCTACTGGATGTTGTTGATGCAATATAGACTTCAAAGGATGCCCAACCATTGCACCAACATCCCCCCCAGTAAGAAGAGTATGGATGAGGCTTACTCAGGCAGGTTGAAGTGGGCCTGTGGAGCAGAAAGGCAGTAGAGCAGGATCATACAGCTAGTGAGTAGGGTACCCAGGACAAGGCCTTTGCACATCGACCTCCATTGCCTCCCCTGCTTGCCAACCATGGTCCCAAATATAAGTTATCTGAAGCAAAAATGTAAGTTAAGTATAAGTTATCCAGTGTACCAAAACAATCGACTAGCAGTCCTGAAGTCTAAGGTTATGGTTCATCGATGACCTCAACTTTTTCATTGACATGGATTCTGCAAGTCCCTTGGATCCACTGTCTCCTGTGGCCAATTATTTGGGAACACACACAGCAGCTCAGTCAGATGGCTGTTTCCAATTAGGACATTGTGTGCCTCTGGTAATGGAACAACTCTTAGAAATCCACTCTGTTCAATCTGTTGAGGTTATCTCTAGGCATAATTGAAATTTTGATAACTCTTTACTTGACACCCAGCGTCCTAACACATTATGACACGGTCATAACCATGTCATAATGTCACAACAGTTGACATAACTTGTCATAATCTGTCATAATATGGTCATAACACTGTCATGACCCATATATTTACACCTGTTGTGAGATATATTGTGCTTTTTTATGGCTGGTTATGACACCTAGATAAGAGTGTCAACCCCACATTTATTCAAATGTGTTTTTTCCCTGCAAATAAGTTTCCTTTCGTCTGAAAGTTTGTTTCTTAATTCCTTTGTTGTTGTTGTAATGAATTCTTCACAGTCATGTTTCTTTCATTAAAAAACATGTAGAAAATACACTTTAAGACACTGTCAAGAATTAGGACCATCCTGTGTCACTTTACTTGGACTAAGAAAAAACACTTTATGACTCTGTCAAGAAGCATTATGACCACCATAATCATATAAGCAAGATAGGCCTATCACGTACATGCCCTTATGTCAGTCATCAGTCAAAAAGAGGGTGTCTAGTCCTGCTCCTGAAATCTGCTCCTGTGTTCATCCCAGTCATCAGCAACAGAGCTGGGGTATGTGCTAGGTGCATGTATGACGTCAATGTGCGCGTAATTACAATGATAATTTAATATGATAAATTATGGAAAATGTATAACAAACATACTGTTGACAAGTAGGCTATGGTGTAATGCAATGTTTTGCCTTGTGTGGTAGGTTTCGTGGGTTTTGACACTCTTATGTAGGGGTCATTACCGGCCATAAAATAATGCTACATATGTCACAACAGGTCTAAATATATGTGTAATGACAGTGTTATGACCATATTATGGCAGGTTATGACAAATGTTACAGAAATGTCTCATGTTATGTGCTATTGTTAGATCACTATTTTTCAATGACATATACATTTTTTACGCAATATTGTTGTTTTTCCAAAGCATTCACTTAACTTCTTATGGCTGCAGGAGCAGTATTGAGTAGCTTGGATGAAAGGTGCCCAGAGTAAACGGCCTGCTCCTCAGTCCCAGTTGCTAATATATGCATATTATTAGTATTGGATAGAAAACACTCTGAAGTTTCTAAAACTGTTTGAATGATGTCTGTGAGTATAACATAACTCATATGGCAGGCAAAAACCTGAGAAGAAATCCAAACAGGAAGTGGGAAATCTGAGGTTGGTCAATTTTCAACCCAGCCCCTATTGAATACACAGTGGGATATTGGTTATGTTGCACTTCCTAAGGCTTCCACTAGATGTCAACTGTCTTTAGAAACTTGAATGAGGCTTTTACTGTGATGTGGGGCCGGAGGAGAGCTCTTTGAGTCAGTGGTCTGGCAGAGAGCCAGGTCCTGGTCACGCACATTTCACATGATAGCAACCTGCGTTCCATGGCTTTTCTACAGACAATGGAATTCTCCGGTTGGAACGTTATTGAAGATTTATGATAAAAACATCCTAAAGATTGATTCTATACTTAGTTTGAAATGTTTCTACGACCTGTAATATAACTTTTTTAACTTTTCGTCCGACGTTCGGCTGGACCTGCACGAGCGTTTGGATACGTGTACTAAACGCCCTAACAAAAGTAGCTACTTGGACATAAATAATGGACATTATCGAACAAATCAAACATTTATTGTGGAACTAGGATTCCTGGGAGTGCATTCTGATGAAGATCATCAAAGGTAAGGGAATATTTCTAATGTTATTTCTGATTTCTGTTGACTCCAACATGGCGGATAATTATTTTATTTTTTCTGAGCGCCGTTCTCAGATTATTGCATGGTTTGCTTTTTCCGTAAAGTTTTTTTTAAATCTGACACAGTGGTTGCATTAAGGAGAGGTATATCTATAATTCCATGTGTAACAATTGTATTTATCAACATTTATGATGAGTATTTCTGTAAAATTGATGTGGCTATGCAAAATCACTGGATGTTTTTGGAACTAGTGAACGTAACGCGTCAATGTAAACTCAGATTTTTTTATATAAATATGAACTTTATCAAACAAAACATACATGTATTGTGTAACATGAAGTCCTATGAGTGTCATCTGATGAAGATCATCAAAGGTTAGTGATTAATTTTATCTCTATTTATGCTTTTTGTGACTGCTCTCTTTGGCGGGAAAAATGGCAGAATTTTTCTGTGACTTGGTGGTGACCTAACATAATCATTTGTGGTGCTTTCGCTGTAAAGCCTATTTGAAATCGGACACTTTGGTGGGATTTACAACAAGATTACCTTTAAAATGGTATAAGATACATGTATGTTTGAGGAATTTATTTATGAGATTTCTTTGTTTGAATTTGGCGCCCTGCACTTTCACTGGCTGTTGTCATATCGATCCCGTTAACGGGATTGCAGCCAAAATAAGTTTTAAAGCATAACTTCACATCAACTACTAGGTTAATGTAAAAAAGAAAAGAAAAAGTGCATTCCTTGATCGTTTCAACCCACATACTGTTCACTGGACGTGCCACCTTGTCCCGGACCTGCTGTTTTGGACTCTCTCTTTACCGCACCTGCTGTCTCTAACTCTGAATGATCGGCTATGAAAAGCCAACTGGCATTTACTCCTGAGGTGCTGTTGCACCCTCTACAACTACTGTGATTATTATTATCTGACCCTGCTGGTCATCTATGAACGTTTCAATATCTTGGCTATATTCTGTTATAATCTCCACCCGGCACAGCCAGAAGATGACTGGCCACCCCTCAGAGCCTGGTTCCTCTCTAGGTTCTGGCCTTTCTAGGGAGTTTTTCCTAGCCACCGTGCTTCTACATCTGCATTGCTTGCTGTTTGGGGTTTTAGGCTGGGTTTCTATACAGCACTTTGTGACATCGGCTGATGTAAAAAGGGCTTTATAAATATATTTGATTGATTGATTGATACTGCATCTTTATACAATTCCTAGAAAACTGCCCAATGGCAAATTGTCCAAAGAAGGTGTATGTCCCAGCACCTAATCATGAAAGTTATATACTCAAGAGTTTATGATAATTTAAGTTAAAATGTTATACATAGAGACTTAATTGTAAGACAATATAAAGGCTTAAACATACTTATAACAAGTTATAAGCATTACACCTGCATGCTTTAAGTAAAGTGTTACCACTGTGCCTATAATCGGACCAGTGCACAGTGAAGCTACACTACAGCAAGGCCGGATATACCCTGTGTTTCTGTGTCATCTATCCTTTAGATTAATAATGCATTGGGCTGGAAAGTGATCCAGTCTGAGTCTGCAGCTATTCACCCTGTAGCCTGTAATCCGATCGGGCTGCACACAGGCAGCCCAATTCTGATATTTTTCCCCCCACTAATTGGTCTTTTGAGCAATCACAACAGATCTTTTCACATCAGATATTTTTCAGATCTTATTGGTCAAAAGACAAATTAGTGAAAAAAATAAATAAATTGGGCTACCTGTGTAAACGCAGCCACAGTGACCCAGAGGCTAAGTCAGCATTCAGTAGGTAACATGGGTCACCCGGTTTCCACCTGTAGCAGTGTGGAGAAACTATACTAAAGACAAACCAAATCAAGAAAGCTCTATCAAAAAACTCTTGACTTCACAGAAAGCTCCCAAATCTTTGTTTAAGTTTGAGGTTTCTCCTCAAAACAGCTCCTTGAAAAGATGAAAAACAAGTTTCCACAATTTTGAAATCTCTTGTAAACATTTGGGTCTAACATCAGCTAAAATCACTGTTCCAATTTTGCAGACATTTGTGTGATAAATATTTTGTCTGATGGAAAAAGAAAATGTTTCGTTACTGATAATAGCTGTGATGAAGTAGAAAGTGTCTTTTGCGCCTTTGTCAGGGAGCTTCATGAAGGGGCCATTATGGAGGCACATGAGGGGGAATTCACCCTGCCCTCAAAGCCAGCCCAGGCATTGGGATATATGGGAGACATTTGAGCACTAGTCCTCCTGAACAGGGGACTTTGCATGGAGCTGTTTAACCTGAAAATGGACCTTGGTATAGATAGATGTGTGCTTCGTTAGGCTTAGCGCTTCCTCTGCCTCTGGGAGGGATGCACCTGGAATTAAACCTGAGGGGCCACCAGGGGCCTGCGTTTAACACCTGCTGGCAATTTCTGAACCCGAGTGGTGTCATCACTTCAGATAATGATGCCTGTGATATAGAAATATAGAGTCCAGTCTGAAATTATTGACAACCTTGATAAAGATGAGCAAAAATTGTGTAAAATAAATAATTCAAATACTGAGCTATTTTGTATGCTCAAAATTATATTATACTATACTGAACATAAATATAAACGCAACATGTAAAGTGTTGGTCCCATGTTTCATGAGCTGAAATAAAATATCCCAGGAATTTCCCAAAAGCACAAAAATATTATTTCAAATGTTGTGCACAAATTTGTTTACATCCCTTTTAGCGAGCATTTCTCCATTGCCAAGATAATCCACCCACCTGACAGGTGTATCCCTCCTTTACTCAAGCGTTTCCATTATTTTGGAAGTTACCTGTAGCCCAGTATTTGAATTGTTACATTTATAGTCATTTTTGCTCATTATGAAGGCTCTCAATAATATCAGACCCCACTTTATACTGTAATGGCATTGTATTGTTTGTTGGGCAGGTTTCTGTTAATGTGTCCCGTTTTATTGCATCTACTGTCTGAGTATGGTCTGATATAAGTAGGTGCTAAGACGTTATGCATACAATACCATTCAAATCGAATCGTAAGGTGAAGGTCAAAGGAAAAAGTCACGCTCTCCACAAATTGCATAAGCAGCAATGTATCCATTATCTAATGATGTCATAACCTTCAGTCACATAAGCACATAATGACATACGATGCATGACAACATACGGGACAATGAACCCCAAAAAGAGACATTCAGGAACGCATTCAATATGACGGCAAAGTTACTATGCACTCCATCACATTGGCAATGCCCAAAGAACTCGTTTGAATGAAACTAAATTGGCTGCTCGATCGCATGGCAGAAACATTATTTTCTTCAGCTCACATTTCAAAGATCATAAACTTGAGATAAAAATATATTGTAGTTGCACAGTCTGATCATTCTATTAAACCGTTTGTCAAAGAATAAGACCAAAAAACAATATACATTTAAATTTCAAATTATCCTCATATCATTCTCTTTGTAAAACATAACACTTACCCACCCTGTTGTGCATAAATCCCACAACTGCAGTTAGATGAAAAATGCAATTGAAGTTAAAACCTAAGACAGTTGTTTCTCCTCAGAGTGCATAGCAGTGCGTCTCAGAGGAGCTGTCCGGTCCAGTGGTGGCTTGTGCCTGCTCTTGTCGGGTCACACACGGTGTCACAACCCCACCACATGGTCAAGTGCTTTCCTTTTCATTACATATGTTATGCCCAACGCTCCAAAGCCAATTCATCTGGCAGGTGCTCTCTCTCTGTAAATTATGCACACCTGATTCTTCTGCTCCACTTTCGACTCTGAACGAGATCCAGCTGAATACAGCCAACTGTGACATCAGGCTCCCTGCTAGGACTTGCACTTGTTTGTGTTTAAAAGAGAATGAGCGAGGGGAGGGAGAGACACAAAGGGAAAAGGAAAGAGGGAACGAGAGATGGAGAGGAAGAGATGGAGAAAGAGATAAAGCAAAAGAGGGGGCGAGGGCATGGGCTCTATTCTCTGGCTGCATACAGAAGGCTATTGAGAGCAGACACTAGTCTGAGCTGAAAGCTGATAGGAGGGGTAGCAAATAGTATAAAAAGAACAATTGCAGAGAGCCAAGGCACAAAGAGCTCAATTGTGCCATCTTCTCCAAGCTTGCTGTCTCACTAGAGTATTGCTCAAAAGTTGTTTTAGCAAGCTTTGCATATACTGTAGATACTTTTAACAAAAATTTGGATGAATAGAATATACAAATATTAAGTTATAAGGCATGCGAACACATGGATTATTGTAAATAACACACAACTAAGAGCTGTTATTAGGAATGACAGACAATAGATTATTGTCCAAATAAACTGAAAAGAAATGGGTATTGCTTTTCATGTAGTCTTTGTTTTGTGGCGAACCCAGTTACAGTACAGAATACATTCTAGCCACAATCCTAAATTAAATTCACTCGGAGGGATGTGCTGGAGAACTGTTACCGTTCTCAAATTAAAGGACCAACAGCTTATTTTTATTTTGAAGCTATACATTGATTATGCTTTTAAAAGCTTTTTTTATTCATTCTGCATTTTGTTTCAAATTGAGGCCCGATTACCTGACTCAACCTACTCCTGGACTAAAAAACACTTTCAATGGAAATTTGCCTAGCTAGTCCTTTGGACTCGTGAGAATATGGAACACTGTATTTTGTACCACTACCGTCCATTCAACAGTAGTAAGATGTCAATAGAGAACGACCATACGAGCCAGGGATTGAGGAGTCCATTTGGCTCTGGGAGACGGGATGTGACAATATGTGGTAATACTGCACTGACCATTACAGTAAGGGAGGTGGGCACTGTCCTACCCTTTCTGCACACTGTAGCCCTTCAAACCAGAGGGACCATACCGATAGGCCCACTCTGCCTTTGCCCCCCCCCCCCCCCCAGTCTGAACACTCAACCTTTTGTTGAGCACTCCAAGTGCCAGGCTGAGACTCGGACTGGCATGTGTGGAATGTAGTTGAGGCATGCTGGTGAGTGGGAAGGTCAGTCAGTGAATAAGGAGATTGAATAGAAGGAGGGACTGGCCCCTAGCCCACTGAGATCACAGCATCATCAGAGGGCAGTCCCTTGTCAAAACCACCCACAGGCCAGGATAGTGGACCCCACTCAGCCCCCACCATATGCCTGATTTACCCAAAGCAGGCCAACCCAAATGTACTGTGCTTTCACATCATGGTTTCAGGATTTTTTTAAATGTAACCTTAATTTAAGTTAAGAACAAATAATTTTTTACAATGATGGCCTACCACGGCCAAACCCAGACGACACTGGGCCAATTGTGCGCCGCCCTATGGACAGTGGCCTACAGCAATGAAGGGGATGCATAAATCAGGCCAGCTCAGCACTGTGGAACAGGCTACTTTGATAACATGGCATCCTCAGCCTCTGTCCCCACCAGTCCTCATGATGTGGCATCAGATTCCACCTCTTTGGTATCAGAGTTGGTCTGACGGTGCCACCACCAGCATATATGGAACCCAGAAGGCTGCAATCTGTCATGCACAGACCGACACCAATAAATGATTTGGCTCCCAGTGAGTGGTAGTGATTAGAAGGAATAGTCAGTAATGCATTACAATAGGACACTGACACAGGTATCTTAATCCAAAGGATCAGCACAACTTAAACCTTCATAATGGAAAGTCTTGAGAAAAGGTTGTGACAAAAAAGAGGAAAAGACATTAAGTTGACATGGGTACAGGAAGTCGAAGGTTTACATACACTTAGGTTGGAGTCATTAAAACTCGTTTTTCAACCACTTGACAAATGTCTTGTTAACAAACTATAGTTTTGGCAAGTCGGTTAGGACATCTACTTCGTGCATGACAAGTGATTTAACAATTGTTTACAGATTATTTCACTTACCATTCACTGTATCACAATTCCAGTGGGCCAGAAGTTTACATACACTAACTTGACTGTGCCTTTAAACAGCTTGGAAAATTTCAGAAAATTATGTCATGGCTTTAGAAGCTTCTGATAGGCTAATTGACATAATTTGCGTCAATTGGAGGTGTACCTGTGGATGTATTTCAAGGCCTACCTTCAAACTCAGTGCCTCTTTGCTTGACAGCATGGGAAAATCAAAAGAAATCAGCCAAGACCTCAGGAAAAGAAAATGTAGACCTCCACAAGTCTGGTTTATCCTTGGGAGCAATTTCCAAACGCCTGAAGGTATCACGTTCATTTGTACAAACAATAGTACACAAGTATAAACACCATGGGACCACACAGCCGTCATACCGCTCAGGAAGGAGATGCGTTCTGTCTCCTAGAGATGAACGTACTTTGGTGCGAAAAGTGCATATCAATCCCAGAACAACAGCAAAGGACCTTGTGAAGATACTGGAGGAAACATGTACAAAGGTATCTATACCCACAGTAAAACAAGTCCTATATCGACATAACCTGAAAGGCCGCTCGGCAAGAAAGAAGCCACTGCTCCAAAACCGCCATGAAAAAGCCAGACTACGGTTTGGAACTGCACATGGGGACAAAGACCATACTTTTTGGAGAAATGTCCTCTGGTCGGATGAAACAAAAACAGAACCTTTTGGCCATAATGACCATTGTTATGTTTGGAGGAAAAAGGGGGAGGCTTGCAAGCCAAAGAACACCATCCCAACAATGAAGTACAGGGGTGGCAGCATCGTTTTGTGGGGGTACTTTGCTGCAGGAGACTGGTGCACTTCACAAAATAGATGGCATCATGAGAGGAAAATGATTGTGGAAGGCTACCCGAAACGTTTGACCCAAGTTAAACAATTTAAAGGCAATGCTACCAAATACTAATTGAGTATTGTAAACTTCTGACCCACTGGGAATGTGATGAAAGAAATAAAAGCTGAAATCACTCTATTATTCTGACATTTTACATTCTTAAAATAAAGTGGTGATCCTAACTGACCTAAAACAGGTCATTTTTACTTGGATTAAATGTCAGGAATTGTGAAAAACTGAGTTTAAATGTGTTTGGATAAGGTGTATGTAAACTTCCAACTTCAACTGTAACTTAGCGTTACCCTATGCATCGCTCCCCGCTCCCAAGTTCAAAGAAGTGGGCCACTTTAAACAAAAACTATTTATTGTAATTACACATCAAGCCAAAAAAAGTGTCCTACTTTTAAAAAAAAGTATACAAAAGTGTTGTTTGTTTTGTTAGGGGAGGTTTCATACAAAGTTAATTTCTCTGATGACAGCAGGGCTTGTTGTTTATGTTATTAGAGTCATTAATAACAGTAAATGGATTACACAGAACCCCATTTAATAGATTAAAATAGGGTGAATCAGTGGTAAAATCTTTCTTTTACAGAGTACTGACCAGAATATCAGAGTTCACACAAATAAGAACAAAGCAGACATTCACCTCAACGGTTGACGAGGCAGGGTGGATAATATTTTGCAACAATGTGACTCCTCCAGTATTTCTGCCTGCCAACATGCTTGACAAATGATACTAACATTGATCTCAATCACCACGGGACCAACTTTTTTCTCATAATAAACCCATCAGTTTCATGAGTCTTCAACCTTGTATGATTGACAACCATACAAATCAAAACCAGTCCTTGATGAATATCCACTGTTAGGTGGCTACTGTTTCTTGGCCTTTTTCTGCTTCTTCTCTGCCTTGCTGGTATCTTCGTGAGCCTTTCTCTTAGCAGCCAGTTTGTTTGCCTGCGAAGGGAAATCAGATTGAGTTAATGAACAGTGAAGTGACTGAAGAATTCATGGGTGTGGAACCAAGGTCACATGCTCTTTAAGGGATTTGATAGATTGTAAATTACTGTTTTATATTACTTTTAGAGTTTTATAGCATTATATATTTTTAGTATGAATATATTGTTATTATATCCTAAGAGATTAAAAGTACTGTTGGGAAATGTTCCCTCAATTTTTGGGGGGGCACAGAGCAAATTTCAGGTCTGCTGAGCGCAAACTTGAACATTGTGAAAACTTCTGGCGCACGTTTACTCTGAACAGAGGCAGTGCCCGCTTTAAGTTACAGTCAAGTGATCAAGTAGGCTACTGTGGCTATTTGATCATAATGTTGAAACAATGGAGAAAATAACTGTTCTATCATGCAGCCTACAGTAGCAGCCAATGTGTGGTGTTCCATGTAGGCCTACAGTCCATGAGACTTAAAAAAAATAAAAAATGCAGGGCTTGACATTAACCTGTTAATCCAGTTGTTCTTCAGACAAGGTAACTGAAAATGCTGTTGTGTTTGATGCAACAAACAACTTTACAAAAAAAAAAAGCGTAATTATTCCCATACCATTATTACTGAGAATCAGACAAAGTAAGCTAATCTCTGCCTACTTAGAGTCTTCAAGCTGGTCTCAAAATACAACACCGCCCCTTTGAGGAAAGAAAAGCTATTAATTTGACTTACCTTTCAAAGACGGCTAGAAATGCACACATTTTGTGCTCTTGTAGGAAGCAACCACTCCCCCATTGTTGACTACAAATTATCTATAAGTGGGCTAATAACTCACTAACTAGCAAAACATATGAACAATGGTGCACACGTGGCTACATGTAGCTCTCGCTTTGTTCTCAAAACAAACGCATCTACTCACGACTGCTCATGCTCTACACACAGTCCAGTTCAAAATAAATGGCACACATCCATATATGGCAATGGCTATTTGCATATGGCCCTACTGCAGCTCTGACTGGTTATGGCACCGGTTTGTGTAGAGTACGGGCCAGAGTCATGCCTGTCAACGCAATAGTATCCTACTCCAATGCGCTCTGCCTACAAGAAAATCTCCTGCAGTTAGTTTTGCATACTAAGTCTTGCATAGTTAATTTTTTTTCTCTCGGTAGGTTACATTGAAACTGGATAATATTGCATTGATTCTAGCACAATTCCCACAGTAGAGCGAAACGTTGATAGTGTTAGCTATCCTTTCTAGAAAATTCTAGAAAATTGAGTGAAGTTCAATCTTGTGCTTCTCTGCACGGGCTGATATTTCTTCTGCACGACCGTCTGAGAGGTTCAAACTCTGTGTATGAGAAGACTTATGGACTGCAGGAATGTGTACTCCCAATAACACAAGGCCTCTTCCTTACTGACCAGGCCTGTGATATGAACAGAGCAGCACAGAGAAATCCTGGGTGATGGAAAAGTACATCTTTGTGGAAGGGGTGAGAGCTAAGGGTATAAGTGGACACTGCACTGTATTGAATGTGTGTATTCAGCTGTTACTTCTTCGTTGAGTAAACATTTGAATCGTCACTTGGAGTTTGGGCTCTTTTGCTTGATAAATATGCAACTCGATCGGTTAGCTGTGCAGGCTACACAAAAGCAGCACAGCTGGTAGGAGAAACCACGAGTTGCACAAATGGAATATGTTGCGGATAAAGTTTGTAATTACACAATTTCATGTGTCCAATATCAAAAGACCTGCATCACTGTACTGAGAGTGAAGCCGTTTCTAAAATGACAGATTTTTTTTGGAGCCTTTATTCATGTTTTTCCATAGCCCCCAAACTGCAGAACAAGCAATTAGGAAGTCTATTGTGTGTGTGTGGGGTAAGTTTCTCAAAACAAGGTGAAATCGGTAAACCAGCATGGCTACCACAGCATTCTGCAGCGAAACGCCATCCCATCTGGTTTGCACTTAGTGGGACTATCATTTGTTTTTCAAAAGGATAATGACCCAACACACCTCCAGGCTGTGTAAGGGAAATTTGACCAAGATGGAGAGTGATGGCGTGCTGGATCAGATGACCTGGCCTCCACAATTACCCGACCTCAACCAAATTGAGATGATTTGGGATGAGTTGGACTGCAGAGTGTAGGAAAAGCAGCCAACAAGTACTCAGCATATGTGGGAACTCCTTCAAGACCGTTGGAAAAGCATTCCAGGTGAAGCTGGTTGAAAGAATGCCAAGAGTGTGCAAAGCTGTCAAGGCAAAGGGTAGCCACTTTGAAGAATCTCAAATAAAATATATTTTGATTTGTTTAACACTGTCTACTACATGATTCCAAGTGTTATTTCATAGTTTTGATGTCTTCACTATTATTCTACAATGTAGGAAATAGTCCAAATAAAGAACAATCCTTGAATGAGTAGGTGTCCAAACTTTTGACTGGTACTCTACATAAAAGAAAGAGGGATTTGGTTAAAAAAATATTTTAAAAAATGGACCAATTCTATTAGAAGGGGCTATCGTTTTAGTGCGCAAGCTTTCCAGGGCACGGCTATTCAAACCCTGTTAAACATTCCTACAGCTCAATAGGTAGGTACTAGAGGTCGACCGATTATGCTTTTTCAATGCCGATTGGTGGACCAAAAAAAGCAGATACCGATTAAATCAGATGATTTATTTATTATATATATATATATATATATATATAAAATAATGACAATTACAACATAAATAAAATCTATTTAGTCTCATAAATAATGAAACATGCTCAATTTGTTTTAAATAATGCAAAAACAGTGTTGGAAAAGAAAGTAAAAGCGCAATATGTGCCATGTAAAAAAAGCTAACATTTAAGTTCCTTGCTCAGAACATATGAAAGCTGGTGGTTCAATATTCCTAGTTCTTCAACATTCCCAGTAAATAACTACAACCTAAAACTTCTTATAGGAATTATGACGCATCGACTATTTCTCTATACCATTTGTATTTCATATACCTTTGACTATTGGATGTTCTAATAGGCACTTTAGTATTGCCAGCCTAATCTCAGGAGTTGATAGGCTTGAAGTCATAAACAGCGCTGTGAAGCAAGCATTGCTAAGAGCTGCTGGCAAACGCAGTAAAGTTTGAATGAATGCTTACGAGCCTGCTGCTGCCTACCACCGCTCAGTTAGACTGCTCTATCAAATCATAGACTTAATTATAATAAACACAGAAATACGAGCCGTTGGTAATTAATATGGTCAAATCCGGAAACTATCATTTCGAAAACAAAATGTTTATTCTTTCAGTGAAATGCGGAACCGTTAAGTATTTTATCGAACGGGCGGCAACCCTAAGTCTAAATATTGCTGTTACATTGCACAACCTACAATGTTATGTCATAATTATGTACAATTCTGGCAATTTAGTTCGCAACGAGCCAGGCAGCCCAAACTGTTGCATATACCCTGACTCTGCGTGCAATGAACGCAAGAGTAGTGACACAATTTCCCTAGTTAAAATAAATTAATGTTAGCAGGCAATATTAACTAAATATGCATGTTTAAAAAAATATATACTTCTGTGTATTGATTTTAAGAAAGGCATTGATGTTTATGGTTAGGTACATTCGTGCAACGTTTGTGCTTTTTTCTCAAATGCGCTTTTGTTAAATCATCCCGTTTGGCGAAGTAGGCTGTGATTCGATGATAAATAGGCACCGCATTGATTATATGCAACGCAGGACAAGCTAGTTAACCTAGTAATATCATCCACCATGTGTAGTTAAGTGATTATGTGAAGACTGATTGTTTTTTATAAGAGAAGTTTAATGATAGCTAGCAACTTACCTTGGCTCCTTGCTGCACTCACGTAACAGGTGGTCAGCCTGCCACGCAGTTTCCTCGTGGAATGCAATGTAATCAGTGTCCAAAAATGCCAAGCACCGATTGTTATGAAAACTTGAAATCGTCCCTAATTAATTGGCCATGCCGATTAATCGGTCGACCTCTAGTAGGTACTAGGCACAGAGAGCAGCCTGCTGGAAAGTACACTGCCAGTTTTCCCAAAATGCCCAATGGGGTCTCTTTCTCTACCTCCCAGTTGAGGCTGGCTCATAATGGTTGGAATGTAGTCAATGAAATGGCATCAACCACATGGAAACCACGTTTGATGTGTTTGATACCATTCCATCGACTCCATTCCAGCTATTATTATGAGCCGTCCTCCCCTCAGCAGCCTCCACTGCTACCTCCATGTATATTAATATGGCTGTGAGACTGGCTTTTCCCAAGGCGACAGTACTGATGGGTCCGACACAGTTACATGTCGTGTCTATCTATTCATCTACACCCACATACAGACTGGAGATGGAACGCAGCGAGGGAGGCTTGTGAGTTGCAATGTCAGTTAGGCAGGTGTGGAGTGGAGGGGACTCACCTCTCGGGTCGTCCTCTTCTTGCCAAACATGATCTTGTCGTACAGGTACTTCTCCTTTTTCTTCATCATCATGATTGCCAGACGCTTCTCCTCTGCCTTCTCCTCCTGCTCCAGTCGAACCTTGTTCCCCATGGAACCAGTTTCCCAGGGTTTCACTTTGCCGGGGGTCACCTTCACCGCCAGAGTCTGCTGGGACAGGACAGGAGAGATATATCTTAGAGTGTCCCCAAAATGGCACCCTATTCCCTATAGCGCACTATGCCCAATGATAACGCTGTTCTTTTATGTTGGATGAAACAGGCCATTCAGATGGTCAATCGTGTAGATACTGCTAGGATTCTCTCACCTTGCCCTGGGATCGCTGATCCTCCATCTTTTTCAGATTCTTCTCCTCAGTCAAATCTTCATCGTCCACCTCATCGTTGTCCTCTTCATCATCATCATCATCTTCTTCCTCATCATCTTGTACTGAGTGTAACCAAAAAATATATATACACAACATTCATCATGCAGGCCCAACAGAAACATGTGAACATTCATCATGCAGGCCCAACAGAAACATGTGAACATTCATCATGCAGGCCCAACAGAAACATGTGAACATTCATCATGCAGGCCCAACAGAAACATGTGAACATTCATCATGCAGGCCCAACAGAAACATGTGCAACAGAAACATGTGAACATTCACCATGCAGGCCCAACAGAAACATGTGAACATTCATCATGCAGGCCCAACAGAAACATGTGAACATTCATCATGCAGGCCCAACAGAAACATGTGAAGCCATGGAGAGGCTCAGCTCTTACCGTGCTTCTCGCCACGCTGCAGGGCTATGAGCTTCAGCTTCTCCGGGGGCACATAGTCACCGTCCTTCTCCTCCACAAAGGGTGACAAGTGGGGCGGCAGCGTCACCCCCAGGAAGTAGTCCTCCACGGGCAGGCACATCTTGGCGTTGACCGAGTCAAACACCCACTGGGGCTGGATGTAGTACCTGGAACAGAACACGACCACCAGACACACCGTTAGTTACCCACCAGCCGGTCTCCTTTACGGACAAGGTTTCTACACAGACATATATCAAACTTGGTTCAAATAATAGTTGTCTTCTTTCAGATACTTTCCTGGAGTACCAGATGGGTGGGGTTTGCACCTTTGGGACTATACCGAGTTGGATCCATTGGGATATTTATGCCCAGTCAGTCGAGTCAACTCACCTTTGACACATTAGCAAGTTGTGGATGTGTTGTATGTACATCACAACAGCCAAATGAATGAATGTGGGCAGGAGTTAGCAGGCCCATAATAGAGGCATTATGTACCCTGTGTACAGCTAAGCTCTATGAAGCGACATAAAGGAAGAGGACATGGTCTGACACGCGTGACTCTGATCCCCCCCCCCCCCCCCCCCCCCCCCCCCCCCGCCCACTCCCTTGATAACAGGGGTCTTTGAGTGACCAGAGCAGGAAGAGCCCTCTCAAAGGGGGCATTGTGGGGATGAGCTGAACCCATCTCTGTGGGGGGGGGGGGCTGAATGAGTAGGCAAACAGAAAGCCTCTGGTCCGTTGGGTCTGTAAGTAGCCTTGGAAAGTAGCTTGGCTGAAAATACATTTGGTGATTTGAAATAGAGAGGGGTTGGGTTGTATCAGGGCAAGCCTTAGGGGGCCCGTCCTACCGTACCTCCTTGCCCGTCCAAATGAAATATTGGCCGAGACACGTGCCGACTAAGACAAATCAATCTCAGTTAAAGCATCCGAGCGAGCGAAATCAAGATATTTTCTACCGTTTGAATTTGTCGGCTTTAGGCCCATGTATTTTACCTAGTTGACAATGGAAGACAGGCCTACTGCTGCATCTGAGTTCTACACTCTCATTTCTGGATCACAGTGTATCAATGTCCATATGGCAGAGGTTTGTGCTCTCGCCATAGTTGAATTTGAACTTTTAGATGTTTATCATTTTACTTCAGATTTTTATGATTAACCACGTGGTAGATTATTTATTTAGAGAAATTAAAACGTTATTATTGAAATGAAACTGTTCCACGAAATACGCATAAAAAATGTATCATAACTGGCACGCATATCGGTAGAAATGGTAGGATAAATTGTAAACTCCCCCAAACTTGAAACTCACAAGCTGCCTATGGTCTTCACTATTACATTCATAAAAATAATAAAAATGTAAAATGCACAAGCGTGTGCACACGTAGGATGTTCCTTGAAAAAGCACGCCCCCAAAACAAAATGCCCATCCAACTGATTAGTTCTGGCGCTGGATCTGGGTTGTATCCAAAAGATCATTCCAAGATTTTTTATGAATTGCAAGACATTTGCAACAGCTGTAACGACTACAAATAGTGGTAGATCCATCGGGCCTGTTCACCTGTTGATGTACTGCTTGTCTATGTCGGGCCTGTCCACAATCTGATGGGTAATGGTCTCATCAGTCACGTCGTAGGTACCACCGATGCAGAGGGACTTGTCCCATGACACCTCGGCACCAAAACACCTGTCAGAGAGAGATAGAGATCAATAAAAATTAAACGATGGATCACTTCACTCTGCATCAAAGCTCTTTGAGGTGCAGTGTAGCACGGAACCAGCCCCTAAAACCTTCAGCCTGCGTTTGGCCTGCTTTTACTTCACAAGGTGCCATAACATTATTGAGCAGCCCAGACTGGCTGGGGTGTGTGCAATGATTTATAGATACACTCTAGATGACTGATAGGGGACACTGTGTTGAAGCCACTGTGCGTTCATCTTGGCACCCCCCCATCATTGTAAACTATTTATTTTAAGCTATAGAAATGCATTTATTAATGTCTACATTAGTTTTTGCAACATTTATTCTATTAGACATCTTAATGCATACTTTTACATTATAGTATGTGAGCTAAACATAAAAATATATAACATTTTCCTTAAAGTATACTTTTTTGAGAATAACAATGTTACTGTCCCACTACAACAACAAAAAATTAATAATTGAAGTACTGTAGAATTCCACTCATTCCTCTGGAGGACTGCTCCTACTGGGGAGTGCCAATATGGCCTACCGGTGGCTTCAAAGCCTCTCAATGGCCAATACATAGCATCACCAATCCAGGGTTTATAGACATCATTGGGTGTGTGTGGTGGTGGGCTGGTTCTCACCTCAGGATAAAAGCCAGTGACTCTCTGGGAACTTCCCTGTTCAGGAAGAACTTGAGCCCCTCGAAAAGCCTATTCTGGGCCTCCTGCTCTTTTTGCTCCTTCTCTCTGGCCTCCATGTTCTCTAGGTCCTCCTGAAGAGACAAGGGGGGGGGGGGGGGTGAAAGGAGATGGGGAAAGCTTTTAGAAGGGCACTGTTAAAATAATTTATAAAGGGTGAAGATAAATTATTAAATAATTCTACCCGGAAACTTAACCATTAGGGATTAGAGGTTATGTAGCATAGACAAGGAGTAATTAAAGCTGATAAACATAAGTCCAAATAGGACTGGGGAAGAGAGGAATGTACGTGTGTGCAGAAAGAAAACAAAGAGAATCCTTAACCTATGTTTGAACCGACCCGGCTATAACTCTGGGGAGATAAGATAGGACAGGGAGTACCCCTCCAGGTTTCCCTTATCTTGGGGGGAATGGAACTGTCAGTTGGGTAGTGATCAACTGTGGTGAGAATTGTAGAGAAGTAGATAGGATAGCTCTCCTAATGTTAGTGTGTATGCATGTGCGTAGGGTAAGAGAATGTTATAAAAGGAACATCTTTGAATATGCACGGGAGAGCTCTCGCGAATAAAATTGGATTTGACTAATTGTGAGCTGGGAATTCTGTCTGCTTCATTTAAACCAGAACTTTACACACTCTGGTTTGCAGACCTATAAGGATAATTGAAATTTATGAACATTGATTTCAAAATTCCATATCAGGCACACAGGAAGTTGGTGGGATGGGATTGGTTTCTTCATGTTTACAAACCTCATCCCTTGAAAACATAGGTGTGCTCCCCAGTCTTAAGCCGTCCGCGTGCTTCATATTGCGCCGAGCCGAACTCAGCTAGGTGAACTGAACGAGTGTGCTTGCATACTCCCTTAATACCTTTGCTTGAAAAATTAGAAAATAAGCAGCAATAGTACCATTTGTTCATCTTGAGACGTTAAAATAGTCAAGAAATCAGTAATTAAATGTTAGTCGCGCAATTTTACATCTAAGACGTTTGGTGATTTCTCAAGTAAAAAATTGTGCATGAAAAGGATTCGTCTCTCGTTGAATGACAAACACAAACACAGAATCCCTACTGTTTGCCAATCACAGATAAAGGGATGTAGATTTCGGCTTCTGAACTTCGGCTTGCCTCGAGGAAAAATTTGTGCACGAACACCCGAAAAAACCCTTGCCGGAGAATATATGCACAAACTGTTCCGAACTGTTTTGGATGGTGACCGAAATCAGTTTGCAGGCACCCGGCCCGCCACAAGGAGTCGCTAGAGCTTAAATGGGACAAGAAAATCTCAGCTGGCCAAACCCTCCCCTAACCTGGACGACACTTGGCCAATTGTGCGTCGCCTCATGGGTCTCCCGGTCACGGCTCGCTGTAACACAGCCTGGGATCGAACCTGGGGCTGTAGTGACACCTCAAGCACTGCGATGCAGTGCCTTAGACCGCTGCGCAACTCAGGAGGCCCAGACAGCTCTTTTCATTGTTTTGTCTACAACATATCTTTATTAGCCTATGTAATTAGCCTATGTAATTGTAAAATATGGACCTTGTAGCTGTCGTAAGGGCATGAAATGAGATGATTGTGGATTACAGGAAAAAGAGGACCGAGCACACCCCCACTCATCGATGGGGCTGCAATGGAACAGGTTGAGAGCTTCAAGTTCCTTGGTATCCACATCAACAAACTAACATGGTCCAAGCACACCAAGACAGTCGTGAAGAGGGCACAACAAAATCTATTCCCCCTCAGGAGACTGAAAAGATTTGGCATGGGTCCTCAGATCTTCAAAAGGTTTTACAGCTGCACCATCGAGAGCATCCTGACTGGTTGCATCACTGCCTGGTATGACAACTGCTCGGCCTCCGACTGCATGGCGCTACAGAGGGTAGTGCGAACGGCTCAGTACATCACTGGGGCCAAGCTTCCTGTCATCCAGGACCTCTATACCAGGCGATGTCAGAAGGCCCAAAAAATTGTCAGACTCCAGCCACCCTAGTCATAGACTGTTCTCTCTGCTACAGCACGGCAAGCAGTACCACGAGCACCAAGTCTAGGTCCAAGAGACTTCTAAACAGCTTCTACCCTCAAGCCATAAGACTCCTGAACACCTAATCAAATGGCAACCCAGACTATTTGCATTGCCACCCCCTTTTATGCCACTGCTACTCTTATCATCATCTATGCAGTCACTTTAATAAGTATACCTTCATGTACATATTACCTCAACTGGTGCCCCCGCACATTGTGCCGGTACCCCTCTGTATATCGTCTCGCTATTGTTATTTTACTGCTGCTCTTTAATTACTTGTTACTTTTATTTCTTATCCGCATTTTTTAAACTGCGTTGTTGGTTAGGGGCTCGTAAGTAAGCAGTTCACTGTAAGGTCTACACCTGTTGTATTTGGCACATGTGACAAATAAAATTAGATTTTGATTTGAAATCAGCTAAAGGCAAAGCAGGGTGATGATCCAAATGGTGCACGCACCATATCATACAAAATATACACGGACAATAGCTCAAAATAAATAGCCTCTATCAGGTTTAACCTGTCCTATCTGAACAGACACCGGTAGCAGGCAAGGCTGTACACCAGGGCTCGGCGAAAAGGCAAATATAGTGTGATAATTTATATTTTTTCATTTGATAATGATTATTTGATTAAAATCGTGATAATTATGTTTAAAAGGTGCATATCTGCTTTACACTCAAGAATGCCTGAACAAGCCAAAGGCTTTAATGTTTCTTATTTATTGTCAGAAGTAGAACTCAAATAATATTAACTCCACTTATTTTTTTAAAGCTGTAAACCCTTACAAGTCATGAACAAGCAATAAAAATAAATAGTCAATATGCATTAGAACTGTTAGGCTAATGGCACATCACAGTTTATGTTGGGGTAGTTGAGCCTAATGGCACATCACAGTTTATGTTGGGGTAGTAGTAAGAAAAGCAAGAAAGCAAGAAAGACAAGTCTACGGTCTCTGGCTTTAAAGCTGCCCTATGGCAGGTCACTATGTTGCCACCTGTGCTAAAAACACACTCTGGGGGGGAGCTGGTCGCAGGAATGCACAGGTAGTGCTTTGCCAGGTGGCTGACTTTGGGAAAGTTTTTTGGGGTTGGATCTTCCGCCAGTCCAGTGGATTGGTTTCACTGTCGGCATCAGGAGACTGAAGGTAGCAACTGAGTTCCTTTTCTACCAGCTTAATTTCATTAAGACCTGTGGTGGTGGAGCATGGCTCTTGAAACCTTCCTTTTCGACTGTACTAATGGGTAGCATGTCCTTAGCAATGCATAATAGCATTTGTGATTATCTTTGTGTATTTTCGATGTTTGCTCGTAGGGAATAAACGCAGTCAGTGTTGACTGCTTCGGGCGAACATGCCTAGATTGGCGTTTAGCAATACCGTGGCGCAAACTCAAACTTCCTGCATGTTCCAAAGAGTGATTTTGCTTCAGATGGTGAAAAAGTTGTCGTATTACCAGATTTGATAGCCACCTGTTTATGGCACAATTTGCACCGAACATTGCTCTGCTCTTTGTCCGACTTCAAAAAGCCAAACCACTACCAAATAAATTTAAATAATTGAACCCTTTTTATGAATCATTTCTTCATTGGAAGCTTCTCCTTTTCCATGGCTATCACTGCCACTGTTTTCACCTACATCAATCATTTTGTGGTTAATAGCACCTCGAGTGAGAGTAGCCAATAAGTGTTTTTTAGTGGGCGTATACCTCTCCACGTGCATATTGTCACTTCTCCGCATGTTCCTGCTGCGGCAGAGGTAAAATTGACATTATCGAAAAATGTATCTAAATATGTTTTATATCGTTATTGAGGGAAGTAATTACCTCGATAATTATTGATATTGATTTATCGCCCAGCCCTACTGTACACCCTCATCTTGAGAAACCAAATCAAATCTGTCTAACAGGAGCTCAAACAGGTAGACCTACATAATATAAGCACTTGGCCCCCAGGACCGTACAATTATCCAATTGGCAATTACAAAACTGGTTCGACAACGCAATTTCCACATTGGAGAGCATAGGTGAAGAGCAGCGCTTATGGTGGGTCTTCGCCACAGTAATAATTCATTTTAACAACAAATTCCAAATGCAAGCTTCATTAGTAAGTTATCAATGTCAAGCAATTGCTACATACCAAAAGACCAGTAGGCCTATGCTAGTAATTGTTGCCCCATTGCTTGTGAGCTAGCAAAGTAATAGTTAACAGTTAAGGTTGGTGATCAACATTTTTTGGAGCCACACACATCATGGTAAGCCTCTCTCCCTACAATTTGACATTTGCGCTGCACCCAATCCTATAGATGTACAGCAAATCAATCTGTTCTCTAGCACACCCGACCTGTGTTGATTGACAAGTTTGCTGGTCCAGAGTGCCAAGTGTGTGTTTCACTAGCCAATCTGTTGTAGCTGTTTTTTTTGTTGTTTTTTTTTGCAAAGGCGATGCTGCAGCTACTCTCTTGCTGAGTGTAGCGTAATCCATGAAGTCCCACAAAACGAGTGACAAAAGATTACAAACCCTGGCCAGATCATTTCAAGTCATCAGACATATCAAGTCGAGTCTCAAGTCAAAGTTGTGACTCAAGTCATACTTGAGTCCAAGTCATGTGACTCGAGTCCACAACTCGATCTTCCCACAACTGTCCCAGAGTCGGTTTGGAATAGGCTATTTCTTTCTCGAGAAGCTGACCAACATAATAGGTCAACTTTTCAACAATGGGGGATAGTTGATTGACATAGGCTATTGATTTTGCTGTTCATTACTCATCTTGTTGGCTAAGGAAAATTAAATGTGGACAGTTATTTTAACGTTTTCAAAGTGCACAACAGAAGTTGGTAAGAAGGACCACACATCGTTACATTCTCAACTTGCATGTTCTGTTAATATGAATTACCATAATCTAAATGAGATTGTCATTCTGAGCACCGTGGGTGGACGCCCTAATCAGGTCACTCACCCAATGCATATGGGTCCGGCAGACTTCTCAAATGTCCGGGAAACTAAAAATTTTGCAGGTCAAATGTCCGGCGACACATTTCGAACGGAAACCCTGGTTCACAGGTAGCCATTGTTATGTAAATGAAACTGAAAAGTACCCAGGGTCTTGTCTTGGCTCCAGGTTAGAGCAGGTCCGCAGGAGCCATGGCCCAGAGAGACACTTGTGAGAGTCCGCGTAGATGGAAACAGAAAAACACCATGCTAAATCTTCAAAGAAAATGCACCATAATAAAGGTGAATCCTTGGTGGAGCTTTTCCATTCCTTTTCATTTAGCTCTTCAGCAATCATTTAAATGCCTAGTATACAATACATTGGCAGGAATGAGCCCTTCTCTGTAGACCGAACATTGATTTATAAGGACAACAACATCAAATAGAGGATGACTTTTGTATCATAACTATCCATTTAAGATGAGTGGAGGCTACAAATAGTTCCTCCACCTACATCCTGAAGATTTGGGAAAGAAAGTGATTTCTAAATGGAAACAATGAAATGTGACCGTGGGAGGCATTGGTTCTAACACACCCCTGACCACCTGGTAGCCAGTTTATTCAGTGTGTCACCTTACCCCCTCAGCAGGGAACTGGTCAAGCTGGTTCTCCTCCTCCTCCGCGGTGGCAACCACCCGCGCCAGGCTGGCACTCAGGGCAGACAGTTTCTGTAGAGAGCATGAAACCCACTGGTTCAGTTTTCCACACACACCGCTTCAAAACGACACATCTCTACTGACAGAGTACCATCAAGGTAGGGCAGGTAGCCCAGAACAATGAAGAGAGGGCTGGCTGTCCCTCATCAAGCAAATATAACTTCTATCCATTTATTTTTATCAATACATAAGTGATGAAAGGCCCACCTCCAAGTAGCTCTCAGAGTCCATGGCGTAGTCCTCCTCATGTTCTGCCTTCAGCTCTGACTCAGATTTGCTGTCCAGCTGGAGGGAGGGTTGAAGTTAGCAACAGCTCAGACACACAACAATTAGCAGGCCAATGATCTCTGTATATTACTAGACTATATACAGTTGAAGTCGGAAGATTACATACATTTAAACTCAGTTTGTCAAAATTCCTGACATTTAATCCTAGTAAAAATGCCTGTCTTAGGTCAGTTAGGATCACCACTTTATTTTAAGAATGTGAAATTTCAGAATAATAGTAGAGTGATTACAGCGTTTATTTCTTTCATCACATTCCCTGTGGGTCAGAAGTTTACATACACTCAATTAGTATTTGGTAGCATTGCCTTTTAAATTGTTTAACTTGGGTCAAACGTTTTGGGTAGCCATCCACAAGCTTCCCATAATAAGTTGGGTGAATTTTGGCCCATTCCTCCTGACAGAGCTGGTATAACTGAGTCAGGTTAGTAGGCCTCCTTGCTCGCACACGCTTTTTCAGTTCAGCCCACAAATATTCTATAGGATGAGGTCAGGGCTTTGTGATGGCCACTCCAATACCTTGACTTTGTTGTCCTTAAGCCATTTTGCCACAACCTTGGAAGTATCCTTTGGGTCATTGTCCATTTGGAAGACCCATTTGCGACCAAGCTTCAACCTGTTTGGGATAGGGGGCAGCATTTTCACTTTTGCATGAAATGCGTGCCCAGAGTAAATTGCCTGCTACTCTGTCCCAGATGCTAATATATGCATATTATTAGTAGTATTGGATAAAAAAAAACACTGAAGTTTCTAAAACTGTTTGAATGATGTCTGTGAGTATAACAGAACTCATGTGGCAGGCGAAAACCTGAGGAAAATCCAACCAGGAAGTGGGAAAACTGAGGTTTGTAGTTTTTCAAAGCTTGACCTACCGAATACACAGTGTCTATGGGGTTAAGTTGCACTTCCTAAGGCTTCCACTAGATGTCAACCGTCTTTAGAAACTTGTTTCAGGCTTCTGCTATAAAGGAGGGGGGAATGGGAGCTGAATGAGTCAGTGGTCTGGCAGAGTGTCTCAGGCTTGTGACGTGCGCTCCCGACAGAGTTGGCTCTTGTTCCAATGCTTTGCTACACACGATGGAATTCTCCGGTTGGAACATTGATGATTTATGTTAAAAACATCCTAAAGATTGATTCCATACATTGTTTGATATGTTTCTACGACCTGTAACGGAACTTTAAGTTTTTGTCTGGACCTAGAAGATGGATGACTGGGCTGAACAACTAGTGGCTATTTGGACATAAATTACAGACATTATGGAACAAATCAGTCATTTATTGTCGAACTGGGATTCCTGGGAGTGCATTCTGATGAAGATCAAAGGTAAGTGAATATTTATCATGTTATTTCTAACATCTGTTGACTCCAACATGGCGGAAATTTCTTTGGCTGGATTGGGCTCTGAGTGCCGTACTCAGATTATGCTTTTTCCGTAAAGTCTTTTTCAAATCTGACACAGCGGTTGCATTAAGGAGAAGTCTCTCTTTAATTCTGTGAATAACACTTGTATCTTTTATCAATGTTTATTATGAGTATTTCTGGGATTTCTGTGGCTATCTGCAAGATCATCGGATGTTTTGGAATCAAAACATTACTGCATGCAACGCGCCAATGTAAACTGAGATTTTTGGATATAAATATGCACATTTTCAAACAAAGCATACATGTATTGTGTAACATGTCCTATGAGTGTCATCTGATGAAGATCAAAGGTTAGTGATTAATTTTACCTATATTTCTGCTTTTTGTGACTCCTATCTTTGGCCCGAAAATGGCTTCTTTTTTTTCTTTTTTTTTTACTTGGCTCTGAACTAACATAATCATATGTTGTGGGTAGATTAACAAGATGTTTATCTTTCATTTGCTGTATTGGACTTGTTAATGTGTTAAAGCTACATATTTCTAAAATATATTTTTGAATTTCCCACGCTGCCTTTTCAGCGGAATGTTGTCGAGGGGTTCCGCTAGCGGAATGCCTGCGCTAGAAAGGTTAACTTCCTGACTGATGTCTTGAGATGTTGCTTCAATATATCAACATAATTTTCCTTCCTCATGATGCCATCTATTTTCTGAAGTGCACCAGTCCCTCCTGCAGCAAAGCACCCCCACAACATGATGCTGCCACCCCCGTGCTTCACGGTTGGGATGGTGTTCTTTGGCTTGCAAGCCTCCCCCTTTTCCTCCAAACATAACAATAGTCATTATTGCCAAACAGTTATATTTTTGTTTCATCAGAAGACCAGAGGACATTTCTCCAAAAAGTATGATCTTTGTCCCCATGTGCAGTTGCAAACCGTAGTCTGGCTTTTTCATGGCAGTTTTGGAGCAGTGGCTTCTTCCTTGCTGAGCAGCCTTTCAGGTTATGTCGATATAGGACTCATTTTACTGTGGACAGATACTTTTGTACCCGTTTCCTCCAGCATCTTCACAAGGTCCTTTGCTGTTGCTCTGGGATTGATTTGCACTTTTTGCACCAAAGTACATTAATCTCTAGCGGTATGACGGCTGTGTGGTCCCATGGTGTTTATACTTGCGTAACTATTGTTTGTACAGATGAACGTGGCACATTCAGGCGTTTGGAAATTGCTCCCAAGGATGAACCAGACTTATGGAGGTCTACATTTTTTCCCCTGAGGTCTTGGCTGATTTCTTTTTATTTTCCCATGATGTCAAGCAAAGGAGGCACTGAGTTTGAAGGTAGGCCTTGAAATACATCCACAGGTACACCTCCAATTGACTCAAATGTTGTCAATTAGCCTATCATAAGCTTAAAAAGCAATGACATAATTTTCTGGAATTTTCCAAGCTGTTTAAAGGCACAGTCAACTTAGTGCATGTAAACTTCTGACCCACTGGAACTGTGATAGTGAATTATAAGTGAAATAATCTGTAAACAATTGTTGGAAAAATGACTTGTCATGCAAAGTAGATGTCCTAACCCGACTTCCCAAAACTATAGTTTGTTAACAAGAAATTTGTGGAGTGGTTGAAAAACGAGTTAATGACCGCAACCTAAGTGCATGTAAACTTCCGACTTCAACTGTACGTTCATCAACAGAAGGAACATGGTGATAAAAAAAGCACTGCTTATGATGTGCGATGGCTGAAGTGGTTCTCCGGGATTGTATTTATGAGTGCACACTGTAGCAAAACGTTTTGCAACAGGATAACAAAAACAAGCATTTGTCTTTGGACAGGTTAAGGTAGCCACTCCTTATTTCAGTCTGTTTTCTTCCCTTGGTGCCTAATGAACACAACCCAGGTTTAGGCCAGGTGCTGGGTTACCTTGGGTGGGTAGACCAGGTTAAGTGTCTGGTAGAGGCGGAAGTTGATGAAGCCAAAGAGGGTGGTGTACATCTCCGTGAAGGTAGCCATTACTCTATAGTCCACATCTGTTGGGTGCTGGGGAACAAAGGACAGACAGATTATTAGTCTGAAAGCTTGTATTGTAGAGTCAATGTTGAGGACCCATCAACCACATGTCAAGCTACTTTAATTTAAACACAATAAACAGCATCAACGTAAAGTATTTAACCCCCCAAGGTCGATGTCTGCGCCCCGTGGAAATAGAACTAGCATTAAAATAAAATAAAAACATAAAAATCTCAGTTCAAGCTAGAAATATTTTTTATCACAAAATTGTATGTAACGTCCAAACGGTTTGGCCTATAAACTATTTTGACTCCTCTATGGAAGAGGACTCTCACAAACACAATGGTGTTCTCCGTTTTGTGGTGTTCTCCCAGAAGCGACTTGGGACTCGTCTGAAGTCGGTACAGCTGATCTGCAAACGTCGGTGTATTGCACAATACTTCCCCAACTCAGGAGCTCATGCTTTCTGAGGATTTAACAGTGATGTCTATTCTTTCAAGCACTTTGAGAGCCTATTGTACACACACACTGAATGGGTTTTAATGTTGTACAGTAAGCTTGGGCCCTGCTAGTCAAGCAGGATGTTAAGAGAGAAAGTATCATAGCATTGCTGTACAGTTCTGCTACCTTTGTAGTCAAACTATTTCGTATGGATCAGAAATTATCTAGGTTGAATTTGGTTATGAGTTACATTCTTCACCAGCTTTTTGAAAGAGACGTTGGAATCAAAGTATGATGCCATGGTACATAAAATCGGATACCACCGTTCTAGCATGTATTAGCATATTTATGTTAGGGAACGCCAACTCTATGAAGGGCGCGTGTGCAATAACAAAATTTGCCCTTGCACTCAAACAACATTTCTTGAAACTTTGGCAAAAGGTAGTCTACAAAACGAAGTCCACGCTGTAACATATTCTAGTTTTTGGAACAGAATTGTATTGAAATCAAATTTTTCATCGATGGTGAGTGAGTGGAAATGCTAACCAGATGCTTCAGATTTATACATCCAGTGAAACATCTGGCTCAATCTGCGGTTTTGGCTTTCATGGTGACATCACAATGCTGTAAATTGGTTAATAAACCAATAACAAAGAGCGTTCTAAACCCCTCTGCCAATAACAGCTAGTTTTGCCCTCACTCAGTTCTAGCAAAATTCTTGCTTGTGAAATAGTATTTTGCTAAAAACATATTTTGCCCAATTAAAAGAAAATCTATAACAGTAAAGTACTTAAATTGTTACCCAGAAATAAAACAGCTGCATTAGGTCGATTCTGGATCCTGTAGTTTTTACCTTAACAATATCGACTTCTGTAAAAAACAAACCTGCACTTGTATGACGACGATACACTTGTGTATGCAATTGCCACCACAGTTGACCAGGCTCTCTGAATTGCCGTCTGCCTTCATTGTATTACAGAAAACCAGAATGCAAGTAAAACTAAGTACATGTTGTTCTCTAGAGCACATAAAAATAAACTGATGATTTAAAAAATATGCACTTTGGGTGGTGTACATATTGATCGTGTCCCTGCATACAAATATCTGGGCACCTGGATAGATGAAAAGCTATCTTTCAAAAAGCATTTGATGAGTTAGATAAGCGGAGAATAAAAATGGGCTTCTATAGAAATAGATCTTGCCTCTCACTAAACAGTAGAAAACAGATTCAGTCACATTCCTATCAGTCCTAGACTATGGCAACATCTATATGAATGCAACTGCCACTTCATTAAAGCCGTTAGATGCAGTTTATCATAGCGCACTGCGCTTAATTATGGTGACAATTTTAGTACTCATCACTGCATTCTCTACCAGAAGTTGGTTGGCCATCTGATGTCATGCAGGTTGATTCATTGCTATGTTTTCATTTATAAAGCCCCTATACAAAAAAATCCCACTGTACCGAACATCATGACTAAACTTTAGACATATGAGTTCACACACCCGGGCTCAGGGATGGTTAACTCTGGAAATGCCTTTGGTCTCCACAGAGTTTGGTAAATCAGCTTTTAGTTCTTGCATCCTATTTGTGGAACAATCTTCAAAATGTGATGTTCTGATGCCTCTAGGGCAATTCAGAAAGCTGATTGAGGGCCGTATGAATGTGTGTTGTAGGACCATGTTGTTTCTGCTTGCATTTTGTATTTATAATTGACGTGTGTATTTTCTGTAATTCAGGGCTCATCTACGAAAGACACATTGGTCTCAGTATGACTCCCTGATAAAATAATGGTGAAATAAAAAGAGGCCTTTAACACAGTGACTGCATACATTTGAAATGGCTCTTTGAGCTGCTGTGATGTCACTCAGCACTTACATCATGGGCAAACTGGTAGGGCACGAGCCAGGTTATGAGCTGTCCAAGAACCTCTGCCTGATAGTAAATCCCCTTGATGGAGATGAAAACCTGCCAGGGAAAGCAAAACAAGGTCAAGGGTGCTGCGGACTACCAGTTATTCTCTTGCCAAATAGCATGCATCTCATTCATACATATCCAATGTAGACTAGTAACTACAACAACAAATCTGCTGCTAAGTATATAGTACCAGTCAAAAGTTTAGACACACCAACTCATTGAAAGATTTTTTTGTATGTTTACTATTTTCTACATTGTAAAATAATAGTGAAGACATCAAAACTATGAAATAACACATGGAATCACCAAAAAGTGTTAAAGCTGTCAGCAAAGGAAAGGGTGGCAACATAGAAAATTCTGAAATATACTGTTTTGGTTAATACATGATAGCATATGTGTTATTTCATAGTTTTGATGTCTTCACTATTATTTTACAATGTAGAAAATAGTAAAAATCAATAAAAACCCTGGAATGAGTAGGTGTGTCCAAACTTTTGACTGGTACTGTACGTGTATATAAAGTTAAAATGACAATTCAATTTCAGATGCTATTGTACCTGTAACAGTCCGTATCATTACTTAATAAATCATGCCTGCACTTTGTCTATCCACAACATGGAGATTTTCATTGAGGACCAACTCTTTATGTTAATGAGGACACATCTGTACTCTTGTCCTTCCTACCTTCCGGAGAGAGCGAGATGTGACTAGGTAGTTCATCCACTCCACCGTGAGACGTCGGCATAGCATGATGGTCTGGACGTGGCACTTTCCAGTGCGGGCAAAGGTGGAGAACAGGAAGCACATGGAGAGGGCGTCGTCTATGTCACGGAGGGCATCGATGAATGTGGGGTACCTGGCACACAAATAGAGCCAACACAACGCTCAGATATAAACACATGTAGGACATCCTTTACAAATGTTATACTGACATGAACCATAAACAGGGCACAACACCACAGAGATCCTATTAGATTATTATTGTCTACAGTTTATTTATATGCTCAATACTGCCATCTGTTGTTTGCAGTTGGCGCTGCAGTGGATTGAGACCTCACCTCTCTTTGATGATGTGGTCCAGTTTGTAGCCAGGCTTGTTATCTCGCAGTCTCTCCACCCCTGTCCATTCTGCCTTTCCATAGGCCTTTCTCAGTTTACGCACAAACACCTACCAGAGACGGAACACGTGGTTGACTGAAAAATGTGAACAGTAAAAAATACAAAATGTAACAATATCTGTATCTCAGTCAAAACAATAGTCTAAAACATTACCTTGTACTCTCTAAATTTCCTAACGATGGGCTCGTGCAGGAGGAACCGGATGTCTTTAAGCAGATAGAATGTGCGGGGAGCTGTGGAACCTTTGTTCACCTTCTTCTTGTGCTTGGGTTCATGAGGGTAGATGCCCTTCAGAATGCACAGGCGTCTGTGTGGAACAGTGGATGAAGATGCAGACTGTGAATTTGGCATTGCAGAAACTGACACCAGAGGCAACCATGCTATTATATCCACAGCCAGAACACAGGGCCTTATTCAATAGGCACCAGAGGGAAGAAAACGGACCGAAACAGGGGGCAACAACAACACTAATAAATACAACCAACTAATAAATACGACCCAGGTTGTGGTGGGTCAGTAGTACTTAGTACCTGAAATCTGCCAGGCTCAGCTGCAGCTTCTTGCGGGCTTTGTTCCTTGTGATATAGTTGGTGGCAGAGCCCCTCTCATACTGAAACAAGACACATAAGTTTACAGTTACTCACAAAACATTTAGACAGTCAGACAGACATATGTGTGAGGTATTGGAGGAACGTATTACTAGAAAACGTGTAACTAGACTTAAGCGTAAAAAGCTTGATGCTGACAATGTTCTGCAAAACAATTTAGTACTCTCTTTACTGCTTTTTTTATGTACTAGACAGGTGAATATGTAACAGCTAGGCTAACGTTAACTAGCTGGCTGGGTTTAAAACAACACGCATCAACCGCACAAGATTCCAAGACTAGACGGATATTGAAATACAATAGGTTATCTAGCTAACGTTACATAAAAGTGTCTCACACTAGCTTGCGATATGTTATAGTTGACTAGCTAGTAATAGCTAGCTAGCTAAAACATTTCGGCCTAAACTCATAAGTCCATGCTCAAGAGAAACAGCCTGAGCGAGCTTGCTAACTTCAGTACGTAGCTAACCAAATGGTTGGATAATTAATCTAACAGTGACATCCTTACCTTCTTTTTCTGTAGACCCCCCATTTACAAAATATCTGTTCGTGTTATTCTGTAAATTACTTAGATTTGTAGGTATACTTCTGTAGACAATCATGTAAACACAAGCGCCAACAAAAAACACCGTGGCTGTTGCACGTGCTGTGTGACAAGTATATCTTCTGACATACGCGGAATGAGCTCCCAGGACCCCGACACATCAAGCGGTCATTTTTAGGCCTGAATATTATATATATTTTTTTAATGTAAACCAGTCAATATTTAAACACCGTATATCTATTAATGAGCAGCTAGTTTAATTTCTGAAGGATTAATTAATAATTATTTCAAACACACACGCACAGATGCACTCAAGCACACCCACATTGTTTTGCAATGTTTTGCAGGGAAATTGTGTTCTTTTGTATCAATTTTATTTGCCTTGTATTTTTTACTGATTGATGTGCTCTTTTTATTTGTGTTTATTTTTGTTCATTGATTAGCTTTGCTATTGTACATTATTATATGCACTATTGAATTTTAGACCTGCAATAAAAATGTGCATATAACAAATAAACTTGGATTTGATTTTGATTTGACACACAGACAGAGAGAGAGAGAGACAGACAGACAGACAGAGAGAGATAATTGTTGATTTGAGAGATATTTCCTATCTGCTGCCAGCATAAATCAAATGTGTGTTTTCTGTGTAGGTCTGAATAAAGAAAACAAACACTATATTTTCTCCTTACCATGAACAATCCACCAAATTAGTGAATCACATTTTATGTTGAATTTATCGATGCAATTCATTTTTGAGAACAGCATAACAGGGGATGAGGCATGGGTGTTAAAGAGAGAGATACAGAGAGAGAGAGAGAGAGAGAGAGAGAGACTGACTGACTGACTGGCTGACTCATGACACAAGCTTGGAAGTATCTGCGAGAACAAGTCACTCAGGACCTCACATCTGAACAGACAGCTGATAAACTCAGAAATCACAATGGGACTGCTTGAGTTTATAAAGGATTATTTTATTGGTTTCTTGGACTATGAGACCCCCAAGGTAATGGTGGTTAAAAACAAAAAACTTGGAGTCATATATAGAGGGGTTCAGTTTTTTGTGATCACCTATTTCATCTGGTAAGTACCTGCCTCCTGTTTATGCATGCATTAAAAAATAGATAGACAAGTATGTGATTTGAATTAGTATTGTCTTTGTGTGTAACTATCCTGACTTTTTCTGTGATTAATTATTTCTGTTGCATTATCTGTGACCTGCCTTAAATAATGCAGATATTTTGCCAATCAAGGCAACGTTAAGTCTGGTATTGGAAATCATAGGAAGAAAAGAATGGTACCTTTAAAACAAAAATGGTTGGCTTGTAAGCTCAGATGGAATGTTCTGTCAGTGTACCCATATTACTGCTTTCAAAAGCTATACAAGCCACTGTGATGGGAAATTAGTCATTTGCTGAGAGTAGCCACTTTGTGGTGAGGAAATGCCTTTCACTCGCAATTAAATACATTGATGGTAACCACATACAGGTTGCTGTCGTCAAGCGGGACTGCTGTATTCTGATTGGCCATTACTGACCACTGTCATTGTGTAATGTGATCCAAATAGGCCAATTTTCATACATTTCGTTTTTTTAATGGTCCTTTAGAGGAAGATGTCTCTCTGTCTACTGTACTGATAAACATCATATTTCAGTGTTCGATTTTCAAACATTTAAAATAAAGTTGATCATATTTAAGTATCTCTCAAAATCAATATATCATAACCCCTAAGAGATCTGAATTGATATTGAATTTGTCCTCAGAACAGAAGTTAATCTGCATCTGTTATGTCGCCCTACTACAGGTATGTCTTTATCAGTCAGAAAGCCTATCAGGACAGTGAGACGAGGCCAGAGAACTCAGTCTACACTAAGATGAAAGGCACAGCAGTGCAGGGGGACCACGTTCTGGACATGGTGGAATATGTCCGACCCTCAGAGGTGAGCCAACTTGAGAACATCAATTTCGTTCAGTCCCATGATCACAGAGCAACCTGACTGATCTATAAATAATAGTAGATATTTAGGATACAAGGTGATTTGTAGATCAGTCAGTCTGCAGTCAATCCTGAACATGCAGTTTGGCTCTGAGTTCATAAAGCAAGGATTATGGGGCAAATATATCAAATCAAATCCAAGCAAATTGAATACAACAGGTGTAGTAGACCTTACAGTGAAATACTTACTTACAAGCCCTTAACCAACAATGCAGTTTTAAGAAATATAAGTGTTAAGAAAGTATTTAATGAAATAAACTGAAGTAAAAAATGGATAGATAAATCAAATTAAAATAATGAAGAAAATAGAAAAAAAATAATAATTAAGGAGCAACATGAAAATAAGTAGTGAGGCTATATACAGGGGGTACCGGTACAGAGTCAATGTAGCGGGCACAGGTTAGTCAAAGTAATTTATGTAATATGTACATGTAGGTAGAGGTAAAGTGACTATGCATAGATTATAAACAGAGAGTAGCAGCAGTGTAAAAATGTGTGTGTGTGGGGGGGGGGGGGGGGGGGACAAAGCAAATAGTCCAGGTAGCCATTTGCTGTTGGGGAGTTTTAATGCTTGGGGGTAGAAATTGTTAAGAAGCCTTTTGGACCTAGATTTGGCGCTCCGGTACACCTTGCCATGCGGTAGCAGAGAGAACAGTCTATGACTAGGGTGGCTGGAGTCTTTGGCATTTTTTAGGGCCTTCCTCTGACACAGCCTGGTATAGAGGTCCTGGATGACAGGAAGCTTGGCCTCAGTGATGTACTGGGCCGTACGCACTACCCTCTGTACGCACTACCCTCTGAGGCCGAGCAGTTACCATACCAGGCGGTGATGAAACCAGTCAGGATGCTCTCGGTGGTGCAGCTGTAGAACTTTTTGAGGATCTGAGGACCCATGCCAAATATTTT
The DNA here is from genome assembly GCF_016432855.1 of Salvelinus namaycush. Lineage (NCBI taxonomy): Eukaryota > Metazoa > Chordata > Actinopteri > Salmoniformes > Salmonidae > Salvelinus > Salvelinus namaycush. The sequence continues at coordinate 15,447,064 of NC_052307.1, forward strand.
CAGTCTCCTGAGGGGGAAAAGGCGTTGTCGTGCCCTCTTCATGACTGTCTTGGTGTGTTTGGACATGATAGTTTGTTGGTGATGTGGACACCAAGGAACTTGAAGCTCTCAACCTGCTCCACTACAGCCCCGTCGATGAGAATGGGGGACTGCTCGGTCCTCTTTTTCCTGTAGTCCACAATCAGCTCCTTTGTCTTGATCACGTTGAGGGAAAGGTTGTTATCCTGGCACCACACTGCCAGGTCTCTGACCTCCTCCCTATGGGCGGTCTCATCGTTGTAGGTGATCACTGTTGTGTCATCGGAAAACTTAATGGTGATGTTGGAGTCGTGCTTGGCCATGCAGTCATGGGTGAGCAGGGAGTACAGGAGGGGACTGAGCACGCACCCCTGAGTGGCTCCCGTGTTGAGGATCAGCGTGGCAGATGTGTTGTTGCCTACCCTTACCACCTGGGGCCGGCCCGTCAGGAAGTCCAGGATCCAGTTGCAGAGGGAGGTGTTTAGTCCCAGGGTCCTTAGCTTAGTGATGAGCTTTGAGGGCACTATGGTGTTGAACGCTGAGCTGTAGTCGATGAATTGTATTCTCACGTTGGTGTTCCTTTTGTCCAGGTGGGAAAGGGCAGTGTGGATTGCAAGAGATTGCATCATGTGTGGATCTGTTGGGGCGGTATGCAAATTGGAGTGGGTCTAGGGTTTCTGGGATAATGGTGTTGATGTGAGCAATGACCAGCCTTTAGAAGCCCTTGATGGCTACAGACGTGAGGGCTACGGGGTCGGTAGTCATTTAGGCAGGTTACCTTGGTGTTCTTGGGCACAGGGACTATGGTGGTCTGCTTGAAACATGGTGGTATTACAGACTCGGTCAGGGACAGGTTGAAAATGCAGTAAAGACACTTGCCAGTTGGTCAGCACGTGCTTGGAGCACAGGTTCTGGTAATCCGTCTGGCCCTGCGGCCTTGTGAATGTTGACCTGTTTAAAGGTCTTACATCGGCTGCGGAGAGCGTGATAACACAGTCGTCCAGAACAGCTGATGCTCTCATGCATGCTTCAGTGTTGCTTGCCTCGAAGTGAGTATAGAAGTTATTTAGCTCATCTGGTAGGCTCCTGTCACTGGGCAGCTCGCGGCTGTGCTTCCCATAGAAGATGCAATGTGTAGCTAGTTAGTGTATGTTTTTAACATATAGCCTATGTGATTACCAACATATACTGTACATTCTTCTGTGTGGCATAACACCTGCAGGGCGGTGACGTGATCAGCACAATACTGAGACGAGTGGTCACACACAACCAGAGGCAAGGCACGTGTGCTGAGGTGAGAGGTCACAACCATTCTCCACACTCATGTGTTCTCCTGAAACCAATATGAGCTAAATAAAAACTGCAGTCGTTTTTCCATAATTATGTTGAGTTGCGTGCTTTGCTCCATACTCTAATATTGCAACTAGCACTGTCTCCTGGAAAAGCTCTGTAAGATAATGTGATAAAGATCTATCAGTATCATTACCAGTCTACCACCACAGAGAAGGAAAGCCAGTTAATGCTGCCATCTAAACTATTATGTTTTATTTTTTTCTTAGCATTTTACCGTTCCCAATGCCAACTGCTCAAAGGACTCGGACTGCATCTCAGGAAAAGTGGACTTTGATGGCAATGGTACGCACTATAAAGGAGGGGATGAAGGGAAAAGTCTCACTAAGCCAGACATTCTATGAGTCTGTCTGTCTGTCTGTCAGTCAGTAGATGGTTTGTCCTAATGCATTTAGACTGATGTGTTTCCTGTAGGACAAAGAACTGGGCGCTGTGTTCCTTACTATAACCAGACCTTCAAGACCTGTGAGATTCAGACCTGGTGTCCTATTGAGGACTATGCGGCAATACGGTAAGGGTCCATATCAATTTGACATTTTAAATAGGAGGTAGTCAAACACAGAACTACTGTCTCCCTAGTCTGGAATAAATCACTTGTAAAATAATTGTGGCACAAGGGTCTAAACTGTTATTGTCTCCTCCAGGGAGCCGGCATTAGCAGAGGCCATCAATTTCACTGTTTACATCAAGAATGCCATCCATTTCCCAAAATTTAAAGTGTTGAGGTATAGTATGAACCTCAACAACACACACACGCATGCACACACAGTCACACACACATCAACCTCAACAACACACAGAATGCGCACGCAGAATGCAAAACCCATGCACACACTCACACACATGCACGTCAGGCTGCAATACAAGGTCAATACACTGACAAGGAACCATACGTAGGTGATATAAAGAACTGTATGATATAGGAAACCGTATCCCCGTCAAATATGCAGTCTCAACTGTTTCTACAAGCAATCTTCTCTTATCTCTTTGGCAGAGGAAACATCAAACCAAACAAACGAAATGGGCAGAAATATCTGAATAAGTGTCATTACAATGAGGAGAAACACCCCTACTGCCCCATCTTCCGGCTGGGTTACATCGCAGAACAGGCCAGGGAGAAGTTCAGCGAGCTCTGCAGGACTGTACGTTTACACCTGCAATATACATACATACAGTCAAAATGTATATCCCATTTGACCAATCACATTAACTATAGAGAACCCTTACATTTCAGTGCTCACAGGGCACACAAAGACCCAATCTTCCATCTAGGTCTAATGTCTCAAACAATATGTGTATTTCTAATATTTCTGAATCTGACAGTGATTACTGATAACGTAATTAATAGATCATGGAAATAAAAAATAAGAGACAATCAACAATAGTGAGGAATGTGAAGATGAGCTGGATAGAGCGCTGCAATGGTTTAGTTAGAGAGCTCAGGGATTGTATCCTGTCAGGGGGGAGTGATTGGAGTCTTCATTAACTGGAAGTGTGATCTTGACCTGGACCCCTCGGAGTGTAAACCCACATACTCATTCCGTCGCCTGGACCTTCGGAAGAACCTGCCCAGCTCTGGTTACAACTTCAGGTGAGCCTCTTCATAGCATCTTGTGAATGCTTGGGTCATATTCAATAGTGCACAATGTAGCAAGTGTTTTGCAACAGAAACCGGAAACAAGTGTTTCTTATTGGACAAGTTTAGGTGGTTCCTCATCGTTTTAGTCCGCTTTCCTCCGTTTGGTGCTTAGTGAATACGACCATGTATTTACTCTTGCCATCTCATTGACATGACCTATTGTAACATTTTACACTATCTCTGCTGTATCTTGGTAAGGCATGGAGGACTCTTTCCCCCTTTTTCTACAGTTGTTTGACCTAGAAAATTATGTTTAGATTTGCCAAGTATTACAGCAAAGATGGAGAAGAGTTCCGGACACTTATCAAGGCCTTTGGGATTCGTCTTGATGTAATAGTTCATGGACATGTAAGAATTTCCTCCTTTAACCGCCTTCATCAGTACTCAATTCATCAATAACCAGTTGATCAGAATAATTAGTTAGTGACATATGGTTATGGACTTAGTCAAAGTCATACTCCGTAATAATTCCTCTCCAGGCTGGACGATTCAGCATCATCCCAACTATCATCAACACAGTGACAGCCATGACATCAGTTGGAATAGTGAGTTTGATTCAGCACTCTTGTGGTATGAGTTGATGTCTGTTTGTACCAGCTTCCAGTAATGGTTGTACCAACTCCTATCCATTCATTGGCATGTTACTTTTATTCATTCCAGTGTTCCATTATCTGTGACTGGATCATGCTCACTTTCATTGACAAGAACGCTATCTACAGTGGCAGAAAGTTTGATGATGTAAGAAAAAACTACTTGATTCCACACATATATTCATGATCATATTTCTTTCTTCTGTTAACCATTTTCTGCTATATCATAGCCCTAATCATTGATTAAACACCCAGTTAGGTAATGTAACTCCCAAAGAATATAGGAGTTTAATGTGTAAAAGTATTAATATAATTTAATACTTCAGTCTTAGTCTCTATCTGTGAGTTAGCATGGTTCCAAAAACATTTTTTTCTGACCGTATATTTCTACAGGACAGTAAAGTTCCCAAACCCAGCCAGACCTTCACACTTCCCACAGAATTCACCATCATCAGCTATGGCTCCACCCACTCAGACCTGTCAGAGGGAGTGGCCCTGTGACATCCCACCCCCACAGTGCCCTCTGGCCACATCAGTCTTTGGCCACATGCATGGATGATGTTCTTCCTCAGACACCTGACTGCTGATCAGACGGATGAGACAGACAGACGGCCATTCCCCCCAAGCAGTCTCAGATGTCATCAGAGAGACCTCCTTGATGGGTCAACCTCTGTCCCTGCGGGATTTAACTGAAAGACAGCTAAGACCACTAAAACATCCTACTTAGTTAGAGTGCCACCAGTTCTTTCACTAAAAGCAATTTCCTATGATGGGTTAGTGTAAATCTTTTTTGAAAATTCCTGTTGATTAGGGAATTGAATTAGACTCCAATGGAGAAATTCCATGTCCAGCTCAACTGACAGGGACTGAAATGGTACTGACCCCAACTGACTCTCAAATAATTGCAAATGATCTGAATTTAATCCAACCAATGAAAAATAAACTAAATAAGTTATCGCAATCAGATAAACATGTTGGAGTGCATTATGCTAAGAACCCTCTTTTCCTGTCTACCCTGAACCAGGTCAATAACTGTATAAGCTATACATGCAAACACAACAATAAATGTCTAGCATCATCAACATAAAACTTGTGATCTCTGCCAGTCAATCATATACTGTACATAGATCAGATTAGAAGAAATAAAGAAAAAATATTTTGGCAGATCATTTTTCTGGTTTGAAAACACACATTTCAAACAATGGGTGAATCAAAAAGATGATGGTAGGCAATTTCAGTATATTATGTTCAGGGATAACAGTCTCTGGGACTATATCCCTCCAATGTTCATGTAGAATACTGATGCTGAGCGAGATGCCTAAGAGGAGAGCTACTCTCAGAGAGAGTAATCAAATAATGATGACATTTCCCACAAAATGGTTTTTATAACAAGATTGTGGGGAAGTGTGAATCCATCTGGACTCGTAGTGAATAATAGAAACATCGATATCGAAAAGGACTCATCTCTGAGGTCTACTGGATCAGTGACTGCCTTGTTCAGAGGAGGCTGGTGGGAGGAGCTAAGGAAGGACAGGCTTATTGTAATGGCTGGAATAGAATAAATGGAATGGAGTCATAAATGTCCCACTGGGCAAAGACGTCAATTCAATGTCGGTTCAACGTAATTTCCTTGAAATGACGTTGAAACAATGTTGATTCAACCAGTGTGTGCTCAGTGGGTTGGTTTCCATATGTTTGATGTTTTTGATACCATTCCATTTATTCCATTCCAGCCATTAAAATTAGCATGTCCTCCTATAGTTCCTCCCACCAGCCTCCTCTTGTATTATGCAATAGATGGACCACTGTTGTCTGTTGACAGCCACAATGACACTTTGGAACTAAGTGATATGAACAGACCAAGTCAGATATCATGCCTGTAACAAGAAAAACCTAGGCAATGCTATAAATGCTGTTTTAATGCAGAGTTCTATATTTATTTAATTTTGGAAGACATGATAAAATTGCAATACATTTTCCCCTCTGTAACATGATGTCATAATAAAACATAGCATAAAAAGGGATATGGTAAGTATATTGGGCTCTGTACAGAAAGTACTTCACTCAATCATTTGAGACAAGCTATCAGTCGTCAGGGAACCCAATGCAACCAATCTAATTGTAAGACTCAGCTCCAGCGTAGATGTGAAATCAGATTATTGGTCTGAGAGAGAAATGCCCATTAGTACACAAAGTGAGTTCTCTGGGACAATGAGGTTATCGTGATGGAGGTTGGTGGGTTAAGATCACTTTGATCTAGACTGGGAGATGCCATAACCAGTGGCTGTTTTTTTTGTTTTAGTTTTTTACAGACGACCACAACAAAGGGAGCTAGGGATGAATGTGCACTCTTCCTCATCATTATCACTCCAGATAGACTAAATCAACACATTTTAAAGCCAAGCAACACTGCACTAAACTGTCATTTAAATTCCAGGAAACTCATGCTCAACATCAGCAGCATAGTAATGATAAAATGCTGGGCTTGGAGCAGCAGGCTCTAATAGCTTTCTACAGTATGCTCTGATTCCACAGAAACTCAAATGCATCCTTAAAGCCAGGTGTACAGTCGTGGCCAAATGTTTTGAGAATGACACAAATATACATTTTCGAAAAGTCTGCTGCCTCAGTTTGTATGATGGGAATTTGCATATACTCCAGAATGTTATGAAGAGTGATCAGATGAATTGCAATGAATTGCAAAGTCCCTCTTTGCCATGCAAATGAACTGAATCCCCAAAAAACATTTCCACTGCATTTCAGCCCTGCCACAAAAGGACCAACTGACATCATGTCAGTGATTCTCTCGTTAACACAGGTGTGAGTGTTGACGAGGACAAGGCTGGAGATCACTCTGTCATGCTGATTGAGTTTGAATAACAGACTGTAAGCTTCAAAAGGAGGGTGATGCTTGGAATCATTGTTCTTCCTCTGTCAACCATGGTTACCTGCAAGGAAACACATGCCGTCATCCTTGCTTTGCACAAAAAGGGCTTCACAGGCAAGGATATTGCTGCCAGTAAGATTGCACCTAAATCAACCATTTATCGGATCATCAAGAACTTCAAGGAGATCGGTTCAATTGTTGTGAAGAAGGCTTCAGGGCGCCCAAGAAAGTCCAGCAAGCGCCAGGACCATCTCCTAAATTTGATTCAGCTGCGGGATCGGGGCCTCACCAGTACAGAGCTTGATCAGGAATGGCAGCAAGCAGGTGTGAGTGCATCTGCACGCACAGTGAGGCGAAGACTTTTGGAGGATGGCCTGGTGTCAAGAAGAGCAGCAAAGATGCCACTTCTCTCCAGGAAAAACATCAGGGACAGACTGATATTCTGCAAAAGGTACAGGGATTGGACTGCTGAGGACTGGGGTAAAGTCATTTTCTCTGATGAATCCCCTTTCCGATTGTTTGGGACATCTGGAAAAAAGCTTGTCCGGAGAAGACAAGGTGAGCGCTACCATCAGTCCTGTGTCATGCCAACAGTAAAGAATCCTGAGACCATTCATGTGTGGGGTTGCTTCTCAGCCAAGGGAGTGGGCTCACTCACAATTTTGCCTAAGAACGCAGCCATGAATAAGGAATGGTACCAACACATCCTCCGAGAGCAACTTCTCCCAACCATCCAGGAACAGTTTGGTGACGAACAATGCCTTTTCCCGCATGATGGAGCACCTTGCCATAAGGCAAAAGTGATAACTAAGTGGCTCGGAGAACAAAACATTGATATTTTGGGTCCATGGCCAGGAAACTCCCCAGACCTTAATCCCATTGAGAACTTGTGGTCAATCCTCAAGAGGCGGGTGGACAAACAAAAACCCACAAATTCTGACAAACTCCAAGCATTGATTATGCAAGAATGGGCTGCCATCAGTCAGGATGTGGCCCAGAAGTTAATTGACAGCATGCCAGGGAGGATTGCAGAGGTCTTGAAAAAGAAGGGTCAACACTGCAAATATTGACTCTTTGCATCAACCTCATGTAATTGCCAATAAAAGCCTTTGACACTTATGAAATGCTTGTAATTATACTTTAGTATTCCATAGTAACATCTGACAAAAATATCTAAAGACACTGAAGCAGCAAACTTTGTGGAAATTAATATTTGTGTCATTCTCAAAACTTTTGGCCACAACTGTACACTACATGACTTTCAAAATCCTAACATGGCTGAGCCTCTCACATTAAACGAGGGTTTTTTCTGTCATTTTTTTGTCTTGCCAATGAAGTGGTGCACACACTAAACGAAATGTCACAGACAGGGTGTCACACACTACAATATTCTTCACTTGGTCGTGAGGATTGTCGATACCACGCTGTCTTGCGAAAACAATGATGCCATTAGATTTAACATAGATACAACAAGCTGTGGCTCAAAGCAGCAGTGGTGGAAAAAGTACCCAATATTCATACTTGAGTAAAAGTAAACGACTCCAGTTAATAAAGCAAAAGTCACCCAGTAAAATACTACTTGAGTAAAAGTCTAAAAGTATTTGGTTTTAAATGTACTTAAGTATAAAAATTAAAAGTATAAATAATTTAAAATGTCTTATATTTAGCAAACCAAACAACGCGATTTTCTTGTTATTTATTTTTATTTACGGATAGCCAGGGTCGCAGTTGAACACTCAGGCAGTACAAATGAAGCATTTGTGTTTAGTGAGTCTGCCAGATCAGAGGCAGTAGGGATGACCAGGGATGTTCTCTTGATAAGTGTAATTCGGGCACTTATCAAGAGAACATCCCTGGTCATCCCTACTGCCTCTGTACATTCAAAATGTACTTTTGGCTGTCAGGGAAAATGTAAGGAGTAAAAAGTACATTATTTTCTTTAGGAATGTAGTGGAGTAAAAGTAGTCAAAAATATAAATAGTAGTGTACAGATACCCCCAAAACTACTTAAGTAGTACTTAAAAGTATTTTTACTTAAGTACTTTACGCCACTGCAAAGCTGCCTCATAAACGTTTTCAGTCAGACATTCACACTTGCCATACAGAGTTGAAATGTCTAGCTAACATTTAGAATTGAATTGAATAAAATTGAATTGAAAACCGCTGTGAAAATATATAACAAAAATATGGTAATTTCTGCTGTTTGAAACTGATGTACAAACCCAAAACTCAAAGACGCAAAAACGAAACGTAATAGTATGCATAGAAATAGCGCACATAGACACGTTTAAGAAGCGGTAGATCTGTTCTATGTGAATTTGGTCTGTTCGCCCAAAAAGTTACATATTGCCACTTTAAAGATAAGTACAGGTACATAATAGTAGAAGTCACCGATCCTGCTCTAGAGTCTACACATTCTGGATGACGCGAAACAATTTCATCTCACTGGCTTCTTCTCTGGCGCGCTCTCCTTTGCTATACGTGATCATTGTTCTCAAAACTAGTCATTGCACATCTTACACTACAAGAACATTGCAGATTTTGTTCCGATAAAATAAAACATGTTTGAAAATATCGGGACGTCTGGGACTGCTCAAAGACGAGATCAGTAGCCCTCAGATTGCATCTCTGACCAGCTGACCAGCTAATTAAACGAGCGTCAGTGACGGCCGTACGCACCGAGAAGGCAACAACATTGGGATTTTGGCTGCTCTCAAAAGCTTGTCTGGGACAGCTAAATTGCGGCCAAAATCGTGTAGTGTACACCTGGTTTAAGAGTCTATTGACGCACCTATGCATCAATCTTGTAGCATCATAAAATAATCCCCATAAACATCTGTCAATTTAAATTAGAGATATCTGCGGTGGAAGGTGGTTGAGCTACAGCGGTGTTTGTTAGACCACGAGACATCAAGGAAATTGGTATTCTCAAGAAAACTTCTGTAGCAACCGAACAAACTATGACCACTCTATGGAAAGATGACTCACGATAGTGTTTTCCGTTTTGCTCTATGTCTGAGGTCTGTACCGCCAACTTGTCTGTAGCGTCCGAACCGTTTGGGCTACAAACGAATGCGCCACAGGACTCTTCTGTTTGAAGGTCAACTGGTACAGGTTTAGAAACTTTTATGAAAGTATGGAAGTAGTTTTGTGCCCCCCCCCCCCACCCCAAAGGGGTTAAATATATGTCCGAAAAAAGACAATATTTTCTTGGCTTTCTATCTAGGAGATACACTTCAAAACCTGTCTGTTTTACCATTTATGAATATGCTATTGAATGCGTTTCTATGGGCTATAGTAGTAAAGAGCAAATCCAATAATGTACAAAACATTTTATTTCTTCATACCTACAGGGGTCCTAAAATGCTAAATCAAATAGCTAAACGATCCATGGTATGACCATCTTAAAACAATTCCATATGTTAGTTTGTATTGTTTTTTTACTGTACCTGTCTGTTTTACCATTTATGAATATGCTATTGAATGCGTTTCTATGGGCTATAGTAGTTAAGGGAAAATTCAATATTTTAATTTTAAAAAATTGTTTTTCGTTATACCTACAGGGTTCCTAAAATTCCAAATCAAATAGCTTAATTTTTTTTACTGTAAAGTGTGTTGTGATTTAAAATGTGCTTGAAATATAGCTAGATTTGTTTTGATACAATGCAGCTGCATCTTGTTCTAATGGCAGACAGGCAGAGAGACGTGACTTGCAGGACTCATCATTAGCTCATCTCCAGGGAGATCATAGCCCTGAAAGCCATCAGACTGAGAGGATAAATGGGTGAGAAGAATGTAGTCTGGGCCCAAATCAGTGCGTAAAAACCATTAAATAAAAGCTCATACTATTCCTGTGAGCCACATTAGCATCCGATTCCAGAGGGAAGAGGCACCACAGGATGTTTAGGACTGATGGGGGTTCCATATCTCAGCACTCAGCACTCAATCAATGAGCAATGGCTGGGGCAACGATAAACAGGACAGATATATACGATTGAGAGGGTTTCAGAGAAGAAAAAAAATGATGATTTCGCTTCGGAAAATGTCCAATGAAAATAGAAACTGTCAGTTGTGTTATTTACAAAAAAGATTTATTGACAAAAATATTAAGACAGGAAAAAACCTTGACAATAGTACTATATTTTTTGTCATCAATGAGATTTCCTATACAAAGGCAAAACACACCATATCTACAATTTTGTCTGGAGACTAGTAAAGACTGGAAAGCTGATTGACGCGATTGGCAACTCATTTACATTTACAGTACATGGGTGGTCAAGAAATGTCGTTTCTATGTTGTTTTTACAGCTACTGTATATAAAATCATAGAGGAATAAAGATGCATGATCATAATTTCTTGTCACATCAAAGATAGATTGTCTCAAAGTTAGCAATATGCCCATCCTGTCCATTCAGCCCATGCTGCATTTGAATACCGCCAGCAGTTAACATCCCACCATGAGTGACATGTGGGTCATGTTTGTTAGGTACCAAATGGAAGAAAACATACTGAAACAGGGAGTATCTGAATTTGTCCCCCCCCAAAAATGCTTGTTTCCAGTTTTCTGTTACAAAACCTTTTGCTACGGTGTGCCCTATTGAATACAACCCTGGTAACTGACTGATCTGAAATGGCGCCGGAGGGGATGGCTGCCGTTTTACGGGCACCTGACCAACTGTGCTATTTTGTGTGTTTTTTTGCATTGTTTGTAACTTATTTTGTATATAATGTTGCTGTTACCGTCTCTTATGACCGAAAACAGCTTCTGGATATCAGAAGAGCAATTACTCACTTCGAACTGGACGAAGATTTTTTATTTAATGAGTCCAACGCAAAGGATATACTGCTTCTCTGAGACCCGGCCCAAATCCCCATCATTCGCATGAAGAAAAGATGGAAATACAGGGGGCGGAGATCGGGGTGCCTTGTTAGAATTAGTCGGCGAGTGGGTAACCCGCCTCAACAATCCGTTATAATGACCAATGTGCAATCACTGGAAAATAAACTGGATGATCTCCGTTCGAGACTATCCTACCAACGGGACATTTAAAAACTGTAATATCTTATGTTTCACGAGTCGTGGCTGAAAGACGACATGGATAATATACATTTGGCTGTTTTTTCTGTGCATCGACAGAACAGCTACGTCTGGTAAGATGAGGGGTGGGGGGGTGTGTCTATTTGTCAATAACAGCTGGTGCTCGATGTCTAATATTAAGGAAGTCTCGAGGTATTGCTCGCCTGAGGTAGAGTACTTCATGATAAACTGTAGACCACACTATCTATCTGCTCAGCATCCGACTGTAAGATGCTACAGAGGGTAGTGCGTACCGCCCAGTACATCACTGGGGCCAAGCTTCCTGCCATCCAGGACCTATATACTAGGCGGTGTCACAGGAAAGCAAAACAAATTGTCAAAGACTCCAATCACCCAAGCCACAGACTCTTCTCTCTGCTACCGCACGGCAAGCAGTACCGGAGTGCCAAGTCTAGGTCCAAAAGGCTCCTTAACAGCTTCTACCCCCAAGCCTTAAAACTGTTGAACAATTAATCAAATGTCCACCCTGACTATTTACATTGACACCCCCCCCCCCTTTTTTTTTTACACTGCTGCTGTTTGCTGTTTGTCTATGCATAGTCACTTTACCCCTACCTACATGTACAAATTACCTCGACTAACCTGTACCCCTACACATTGACTCAGTACCGGTACCCCCTGAATATAGCTTCGTTGTAGTGTGCAGCAATTTCTAGGCCTCATCAATAATGAATTTAATATTGCTTATTGACAATGTTTGGCATGTCCATGCTCAGCCATAAAGTTATTTACAGTAGACCTAGACCCTATATCAGTGTGAATGCTATTGAAGCCATGCAATTACTGAGAACAATGTGTACAGCAAATGGGTTCATGTTAACATATTTAGCAAAGATAGGTCTACATTTTGTTATTTAATTTCAGTAAGCCATTTAACAAACTATAATGGATTAACATTGGAATTGGAGTTGATTCCAAGGCAATACATAAAAGACCTTAAATACACAACCTGAAGCAACCACATATTTCGCCATGGAGCACGTTCTGATTGGTCAGTGAGGGGCCAAGCCTCGACACACCCACAAATTGTTTATTCATCAAAACCCAGCCCTTTCTCGCCAACGCCAGCATGTGTGCCAGTAATTGTGATAGTGAAAATATTTCTGACACACCCCTGAACCTATAGCTCTAGCGACTGCGCTTAGATTTACCATTGCATTAGATTTGTTCAAATAGAGCCCATGGTCAGAGACCACAATTTCCTGAGAACTGGTGTCACTGAGTAGCTATCAATTCAAAAGAGCCTGCTGCAAGATGGCATTGGTTCAAGTGAACCTGGGTTGTGACTCGTGTTCAATTGGCGCCAAACAGAGAAAACAAACTGAAAAAGGGAGGAAACACAGAACAGATTTTTTAAACATTGTATATGCAGGAGCACACCCTCACACATGAGCCCACACCTGCACTCAGACACACGCACACACCACAGGAGGTTGGTGGCACATTAACTGGGGCGATCAGGCTCGTGGTAATGACTGGAGCAGAATTACTGGAATGGTATCAAATACATCAAACACATGGTCTCCAGGTGTATGATGCCATTCCATTTGCGCAGTTCCAACCATTATTATGAGCTGTTCTCCCCTCAGCAGCCTCCTGTGACACACACACACACACACACACACACACACACACACACACACACACACACACACACACACACACACACACACACACACACACACACACACACACACACACACACACACAGCTGCTCGAGACGTAATGATGGGTGGATGCAAAATGAGCAGAGCTTGAAAGAAACTATACTAGAAATTATATAAGTAGAAATGTAAGCTGTAGCGCTTCACTCACCTGTGCCACTGAGGGATCCTTGCAAAGGTCAACATCGCAGCAGGTTGTAGTGGTGGCAGATGACCTCGGGCAGGATGCAGGAGTTTCAGGGGTCCCGGAACTGGGCGTCCTCCGAAAACTCACCCACGTCCACCAGGCTCAGCAGGTCCCTCTTTAGCTTATTCACCATGTTGGCGTCCAGGGAGAGCACCTATAGGGGAGGGTTGTGTTCATGAGGCATGAAACAGAAGAAAACAGAACTGAAATGCTAATTTTCATTTTGCATTACGGAACACTTTGAAATAGTGTGCACTAATGTATATGATCCTGGGGTGTATTCACTAGGCACATAACGGAAGCAAACGGGCCGGGACTACCTGAACTTGTCCAATAACAAACACACATTTTCATTGCAAAACTTTGACATTGCGGTGCGACCCGTGTTCCCAGTCACTGACCTGGCAGACGTATTTGATGAACTCCAGGGCTGGGTTTCTGAGTGGCAGGTGGGAGCCGGGCAGTAGAGCTCTGCTACCCGACTGGCCCCGACATTATACATCAAGTTAGGGCTGGCTAGGACCTGTTTTTTCATAAATAACTAGGCTACGGGCAGGGCTCAGGTATCACAAAGTGTATTACCAACATTTTGAAGCTGAGCTATTTGCTCGTAGTCTTGTTAACACCAGCCTCAGTGAGTCAGTAGTCATGTGGGTCACACGTCAGCCATGCTAATTTGCTCGTGCTTTGCTGTGTAGTACAGTCATATCTGACTAAGATCATAACATGGTGTCAGAAGTGCTTCAACCTCATTAAAAGAAAGAGACAGCGAGCTGCCTGGGTGCAGGGAGTCAGTGACTGACAGAGAATAGCAGCTAATGGATTTACTAACAGAGGAAGTTATTTTTGATTTCGGGCAGAGCCGGGCTTTAAATTTGGCAGAAGCAATCAGGCCTGGGTAGGGTAGGGCCTGAATGTCACGGGCATGGGTTGGGCTTTAAATTCATGCCCGTGCAGGGCTCTACCGGGCAGGACGGGGAACATCTCTGAGGGCTAGGCATCTCTGAACATCTCTGAGGGCTGGCCTGTCACCAGTAGCGTAAAGTACTTAAGAAGTACTTTAAAGTATTTTTTACTTAAGTAGTTTTTTGGGGTATCTGTAATTTACTTTACTATTATATTTTTGACAACATTTAATTTGACTTTACTGCATTCCTAAAGAAAATAATGTACTTTTTACTCCATACATTTTCCCTGACACCAAAAAGTACGTGTTATATTTTAAATGCTTAGCAGGACAGAAAATGGTCCAATTCACACACTTACCAAGAGAACAACAATGGTCATCCCCACTGCCTCTGATTTGACGGACTCACTAAACACAAATGCTTCATTTGTAAAGGATGTCCGAGTGTTGGTGTGCCCCTGGCTATCCGTAAATCGAAGGGGAAAAAAACATGAAAATTGTGCTGTCTGGTTTGCGTAATATAAGGAATTTGAAATTATTAATGCTTTTACTTTTGATACTTAAGTATATTTCAAAGGAAATCCTTTTAGTATTTTACTCAAGTAGAATTTTACTGGGTGACTTTCTCTTTTACTTGAGTGATTTTAAATTAAAGGTATCTTTACTTTTACTCAAGTATGACAATTAGGTTATTTTTCCACCACTACCAGTCACCTTCTTCTGGATCTTCTGGGTGACGCTGAAGAAGTGCTGGGTCAGGATGTTGGACACATACTCCTGGGAGAAGGAGAGTGTCATGGAATTATTGTAATCAAAAGGAGAGACTTTTACATTTCTTCAAAACAAGTCAACTTTATTATTTAATTACTGCAGTAATGGAGTTTGTCAATGAGGGGATTCACAGAGTTCAAGTAACAGACATCTCAACATCAACTGTTCGGAGGAGACTGCGTGAATCAGGTTTTCATGGTCGAATTGCTGCAAAGAAACGACTACTAAAGGACACCAGGAAGAAGAGACTTGCTTGGGCCAAGAAACATGAGCAATGGACATTTGACCAGTGGAAATCTATGTCCTTTGGTCTGATGAGACCAAAGTTGAGATTTCTGGTTCCAACCGCAGTGTCTTTGTGAGGTGCAAAGCTGTCATCAAGGCAAAGGGTGGCTACTTTGAAGAATCTAAAATTGTAAATATATTTAGATTTGTTTAACAATATTTTGGTTACTACATGATTCCATATGTGTTATTTCATAGTTTTAATGTCTTCACTATTATTCTACAATGTAGAAAATAGTAAAAATAAAGAAAAACTGTTGAATGAGTAGGTGTGTCCAAACTTTTGACTGGTACTGTACCTTGTGGCTTTGTGGTACCGCTCTCTCATTACTTACCGGGAAGAGCGCTGGAGTCTCCTGCTGCTTGCTGGGAAGCCTGCCCTGCCCCCCCGCCTCTTAATGGGTGTGGTTCTTGGGGCGTTACGTCTTTTCTTCTCTCATGGTCAACGGCAGCGATGTAGGCTGAGAGGAAACAGAACAGACATGATAAAAGGATGGATGGATTTGTGCAGGAAATCAGGGAGCTGTGCCCACGCACCTCCTCCAAATTCATTATGGATCAAACACTGTACACATATGATAACAGACGGTCATGAGGAAGTATTTCTGACAGGAGGCAGTCTGGGCCAGACACTGCATGATGTTCCATCAGCTCCTCCACCTCATCCATGTCTCCAGCGCCATCCTCCTCCTCCTCGTCCTCACTGCTCTCTTCCTCCTCTCCACCCCCATTTCCCTTCTTCTAGGCTGTCCTGTTCTAAAAGTCAATGCAGGTGGTGTGTCATTTTTACCCCAGCCTTTTTCAATGGTTATGAGAAATGGGAAACACATACACACATGGTTTAAAAGCAGGTCCAGTAGAACTAGAATGCACCTCTCCATACAGGACACTGGAGGGCAGCTTTCCCTCCACTCTTCCATAATTTGCCAGATGCATCCACATAAGGATCTCCCAGCAGTGGGAGAAGGAGATGGGAAATCTTCCATTCCAGGAGTGAATACTGCAAGGAAGATGATTGAGGATTGTTTTGGTCAGATAAAGTTAAAAAAATATATATATTAAAACAAAACCTTGCCTACTAATTTCTGGTCAGTGCTTGTTCCCTTTACCCTATGTGATTTAGCTCTAACCCTTATTTATTCATTCAAGCATCCATGAACTTGACAGGGCTTGCCATCACTCGGCCACCATGCATCACTGATTTATAAGCAATATTTGTTTATTAGTCAAAAATATTGTTTTCTTATGTTCAGTAATTGGCTTTGATATTTCCATAGCCAGCATATGGATATGTTATAAAACAGCAACGTTCTAGAGGGATAGTAGTACATGGGGCGGGTAGCAACGTAATCGATGGCGTCCTCTATCCTTCTCTTCTTGGTGCACAGCAGGATGCGGTTACAGTTCCCCTACACCATGGTGGAGGTAGGTAGGTCGTCCAACTGAACTGACCACACAGAGACAACAGAGACAACAGAAAGAGAGGAGAGAGAGACTGACAGACTGCGAGAGATATTTGATTTTATTAGGATCTCTTTTAGTCCTCATTTGGACTAATCTTCCAAGAGTCCTTAAACATTAAAATACAATTTATAATACGATCACATTTTCAGATATAACACTGTTACAAACAGACATAATACACTGACATATTGACCAGATAAATACTCTAACAGTCTAAAAAGATAGATTGGTTCCTTCATCTACCATAGTCCTGCACAACCTTCTAATGTACTATATTTAAAAGGTTCTAAAGTACTGTTTGAATGCATATATTGAAAGGTTTCTGGTTTGCTCAGATAAATTACTCAATGTCTTTATTGCTCTGAAGCGAAATGTTATTTTGCCTATTTTCTATTCTGTCTGGATAACACATAGATGGTGGACAATCCATTCCTAGTATTGACTGAATATCTGGTCTCTTACCAACTGAATATTGTTGTGAATGGAGTTTGACTGTTTTAAATGGTGGACACTGTGAAATAAAATAAGCATGTTTTTTCAATTATCTTTTTGATTGATGACCAACCAAGAGCATTGTGCATGACTACAACATAATAACCATATATCCACCTTAAAACAATCCTTGCTACTTTGTTCTGTGCAATCTGCTGCCTCCTAATTTCACTTGCTGAGACAGCGAGAGCGACAAAGACGGAGGGAGATAAAGACAGAGAGACAGCAAGAGAGAAACAGAGGTAGAGAGAACGACAAAGACAGAGAGCGAGAGAGACAGAAGAGAGTAGGCAGCCTGTTCAACAGAGTAGCAGAGACGGCCTCTGAGTGGTTCCCCAACTCCCACATCACCACTGTCGTCAGTGGACAGGAGAACCCTGTAGGATTGAGTTAGATTAAACAGCTCCTCCAATACATCTGTACTAAACACACACACACACACACACACACACAGACACACACACACACACACACACACACACATACACACACACACACATCGTAATAAAAGTTTACTTGTTCAATGAAACAGAAAAAATGTTGGCTGTTATCCTGTTTATCTCAATCTTAACAACTTAGTAGTTACTGTATTTCTGACTGTTATTCTTTCTTTTTGCAACGTGAAATCACTATTAGTTAGCATGTGGAACATTCAGGGCCTAAACTCATCAACCTTTGGACTGAAGAGTTTAGCACTGGAGTTCAACAAAAATCTTAAAGATGTTGACGTCATCATTCTGCAGGAGACATGGTGTAAGGCTGACATTGTCACTCACTGTCCCACAGGCTACAGAGAGGTCATTGTGCCATCACAGAAACACAGCTCTGTCAATAGAGGCAGAGACTCTGGAGGATTGATCATTTGGTACAAATCCAAACTACAAAATCGAATTGATCCCCTCAAAATTAGTAAATATCACATTTGGTTAAAACTGAAAAAATTACTTGTATTGACAGAAAAAGATGCCCATATTACTCAGAGAATCCCCATATTAGTCAGAGATCTTCCCCACCCTTGAGGAAGAGATGTGCCATTTCCAGGCCCAGGGAAATGTGCTCATCTGTGGGGACACAATTGCGCGCACAGGAACACTACCTGATCTAACGACCACAAGAGGGGACAGCTTTATTACAGGCCATACTGTTTCTAACTGTCTTAATCTCCCCCATAGAAACAACAGTGACAGCTCCATCAACAAAAACAGAAGGGAACTGTTTCAGCTGTCGAAGCCTGGGTCTGTACTTTGTCAATGGTAGGTTACGGGGGGACTCTTTGGGGAGATTCACCTATTGCTCACCTCTAGGCCACAGCACAGTAGACTATATGATTACAGACATTGATCCTTTCTCTCTCAGCTCATTCACTGTCAAGCCACTAACACCTCTGTCTGATCACAGCCAAATTACATTGCTCCTCAAAAGACCAGACATGGAAACAACTACACATTCACAGCCCAGTAAGCTGTAGAACATCAGATATTCATACAGATGGGCCCAAAACAGCACAGAAGAATACCAGAAAGCTACCTGTAACCAAAATATCCAAACACTCTTAGATAACTTTCTGGATAGCACATTCACTCACAGTAAAGAAGGCATCAATCTAGCAGTAAAAAACATCAACTACATATTCAGGCAAACGGCAAAAGAAGCACAACTGATTTTTTTAGATTTTTTTAAAGACCACAGATGACAACTGGTTTGATGCAGATTGTAAAATTATAAGGAAAAAGCTTAGAACACTATCCAACCAAAAGCGCAGAGACCCAAATAATGGTGAATTACGCTTTCATTACTGTGAGACTTTAAAGCTCTATAAAAACGTACACTCAGAACCAAACGAGCACAGTACAACAGCAAGCAGCTGACACTAATTGAGGAGTCCATAAACACAAACAACTTCTGGCAAAATTTGTAAAAAAATAAAATAATAATCTAAACAAGAAGAATTAGCGATACAAAATGGTGACATATGGACAACCCATTTTAAAACAAAAACGCAGAAAAATTGTCACGCCCTGACCTTAGAGAGCCTTTTTATGTCTCTATTTGGTTTGGTCAGGGTGTGATTTGGGGTGGGCATTCTATGTTTTGTTTTTCTATGATTTTGTATTTCTATGTTTTGGCCGGGTATGGTTCTCAATCAGGGACAGCTGTCTATCGTTGTCTCTGATTGGGAACCATACTTAGGTAGCCCTTTTCCCTTCTTTCTTTGTGGGAAGTTGTCTTTGTTTGTGGCACTTTAGCCTTAAGCTTCACGGTATTGTTTATTGTTTTTGTCGGCGTCATCATCCTAATAAAAAGGAATATGTACGCTCACAACGCTATGCTTTGGTCTACTTCTGTTGACGGCCGTGACAAAAATGCCAAATTCATGAGGAGTTGAATAGATTAGAAAAAGACAATCAAAATCCATTGGACTCCTCAATTACTGACAAGGAGCACTGTAAGAAACTTCAGGCCCTCAAATTTAAAAAAAGCATACGGACCTGATGCCATCCTAAATGAGATGCTCAAACTCACTAGTGCAAAATTTCAATTGGCTATATTAAAACTGTTTAATTTGATCCTGAGTGTAAGTTATTTCCCTGACATCTGGAATCAAGGACTCATAACCCAAATCTTTAAGAACGGAGACAAATTTGACCCTAACAATTACAGAGGCATTTGTGTGAACAGTAACCTGGGGAAGGTTTTCTGTAAATGTAAGAGTTCTAAACTTCCTTAATAAGCACAATGTCTTGAGTAAAAGCCAAATTGGATTCATACCAAAACATCGCACGACTGATCATATTTACACCCAACATAGATCAACATGTCCACCAAAATAATATGTTTGCTTTATCAACTTCCAAAAAGCATTTCAAATCAAAGTTTATTTGTCACGTGCGCCGAATACAACAGTTGTAGACCTTACAGTGAAATGCTTACTTACAGGCTCTAATCAATAGTGCAAAAAAGGTATTAGGTGATCAATAGGTAAGTAAAGAAATAAAAAAAACAGTAGAAAGACAGTGAAAAAGAACAGTAGCGAGGCTATATACAGTAGCGAGGCTACATACAGACACAGGTTAGTCGGGCTGATTGAGGTAGTATGTACATGTAGATATGGTTAAAGTGACTATGCATATATGATGAACAGAGAATATCAGTAGCGTAAAAGAGGCGAGGTGTGAGGTCGACTTACAAAACAAGAATTCACCAAATGGGACAAACACCCCATTGAATCCCAGCATGCAGAGTTCTGTAAGATTATCCTACATGTCCAGAGGAAAACTACAAACAATGCATGCAGGGCAGAATTAGGCCAATATCCACTAATAATAACTCAAAAAAGAGCAATTAAGTTTTGGAAACATCGAAAATACAGTGACCCACTCTCATATCATTACCAAGCACTGCAATGCCAAGAGCTGAGCAAAGAAAAGAGTCCCCTCATCCAGCTGGTCCTGGGGCTAAGTTCACAAACCTGTTCTACTAACACACTCAGGACCAAAACATCCAAACAATCAGAATAAAACAAATTACAACACAGTCAAAACAAAACTACATTGCTTATTGGGAAACACAAGCACAAAGCAAAATGCAGTGCTATCTGGCCCTAAATCGACAGTACACCGTGGCTAACTATTTGACCATGGTTACTGATCAAAACCTTAGAAAAACCTTGACAAAGTACAGGCTCAGTGAGCCTAGCCTTGCCATTGAGAAGGGTAGACACAGGAAAACCTCACTTCACCATCTGGGAGTCCGACGGCTGAATCTGGGTTTGGCAGATGCCAGGAGAACGCTACCTGCCCCAATGCATAGTGCCAACTGTAAACTTTGGTGGAGCAGGAGTAATGGTCTGGGGCTGTTTTTCATGGTTCAGGCTACACCCCTTAGTTCCAGTGAAGGGAAATCTTAACGCTACAGCATATAATGACATTCTAGATGACTCTGTGCTTCCAACTTTGTGGCAACAGTTTGGGGAAGGCATTTCCTGATTCAGCATGACAATGCCCCCTGCACAAAGCGAGGTGCATACAGACTGGCCTGCACAGTCCTGATCTCAACCCCATCGAACACCTTTGGGATGCATTGAAACGCAGACTGCAAGCCAGGCCTAATCGCCCAACCTCACTAATGCTCTTGTGGCTGAATGGAAGCAAGTCCCCACAGCAATGTTCCAACATCTAGAGGAAAGTCTTCCCAGAAGAGTGGGGGATATTATAGCAGCAAGGGGGGGACCAACTTCATATTAATGCCCATGATTTTGGAATGAGATGTTTGAGGAGCAGTCGTCCACATACTTTTGGCCATATTATGTATATAACTGCAAGAGAGCTGCAACAAAAAAACAGTGCTACTCACCAGATGATGATCATTAGTAAACCAAGTTTGAAAATTAATCTTGAAAAGGTTGACGCTAACAAATTAGCAACTACATCCACCTTGAAGTTGATAACAGCTGTTGCAGCCGCCTTGCCATTGAGTAAATTTCCATGCACACTAATAATTCGGTATTAAAACGGATTATGGCAGTAGGCAGATTATGCAATAGTAACGTAAACACCTTACTCTGTTTATCTTCATAAGGTCAAAATCAAAGTAAGCATATGCTGATTAAAACACCTGGTTTTCTGAACAATCTTTCAAATTATTAAGACATGTAAACACCTTAAATCGGCATTCCACTGGTGTATTTGTTCTGCGTATGTGCTAGCAACAGCCAGGCGAGCCTCCCTCTTCAGTGCGAGTGAAGTGAGTCTGCAACAACAGAATGTATGTGTAGTTGTAGTTTTCACATACCAACTTTATACAGAACTAGCCAAAAGTTGGGACACACCTACTCATTGTAGAATAACAGTGAAGACATCAAAACTATGAAATAACACATATGGAATCATGTAGTAACCAAAAAAGTTAAACAAATCAAACAATATTTTATATTTGAGATTCTTCAAAGTAGCCACCCTTTGCATTCCCTCAACCAGCTTCATGAGGCATGTTCCCACATATGCTGAGCACTTGTTGGCTGTTTTTCCTTCACTCGGCGGTCCGACTCATCCCAAACCATCTCAATTGGGTTGAGGTCGGGTGATTGTGGAGGCCAGGTCATCTGATGCAGCACTCTATCACTCTCCTTCTTGGTCAAATAGCCCTTACACAGTCTGGAGGTGTGTTTTGGGTCACTGTCCTGTTGAAAAACAAATGATTGTGGGACTAAGCGCAAACCAGATGGGATGGTGTATTGCTGCAGAATTCTGTGGTAGCCATGCTGGTTAAGTGTGCCTTGATTTCTAAATAAATCACTGACAGTGTCACCAGCAAAGCACCATCACACCTCCTCCTCCATGCTTCACAGTGGGAACCACACATGCAGAGATCATCCGTTCACCTACTCTGTGTCTCACAAAGACACGGCAGTTGGAATCAAAAATCTCAAATTTGGATTTATCAGACCAATGGACAGTTTTCTAACAGTTTAATGTCTATTGCTCGTGTTTCTTGACCCAAGTAAGTCTCTTTTTCTTATTGGTGTCCTTTAGTAGTGTTTTTTTTGCAGCAAGTCGACCATGAAAGCCTGATTTACGCAGTCACCTCTGAACAATTGATGTATAGATGTCTGTTACTTGAACTCTGTGAAGCATTTATTTGGGCTGCAATTTCTGAGGCTGGTAACTAATTAACTTATCCTCTGCAGCAGAGGTAACTCTGGGTCTTCCATTCCTGTGGCGGTCCTCATGAGAGCCAGTTTCATCATAGCGCTTGATGGTTTTTGCGACTGCACTTGAAGAAACTTTCAAAGTTCTTGAAATTTTCTGGATTGAATGACCATGTCTTAAAGTAATGAGGTACTGTCGTTTCTCTATGCTTATTTGAGTTGTTCTTGCCATAATATGGACTTGGTATTTTTACCAAATAGGGCTGTCTTCTATACACCACCCCTACCTTGTCACAACACAACTGATTGGCTCAAATGCATGAAGGAAAGAAATTCCACAAATGTGATTGTGAAATTCCACAAGGCACACCTGTTAATTGAAATGCATTCCAGGTGACTACCTCATGAAGCTGGTTGAGAGAATGCCAAGAATGTGCACAGCTGTCATCAAGGCAAAGGGTGGGTACTTTGAAGAATCTCAAATATATATATTTTGATTTGTTTAACACTTTTTTGGTTACTACATGATTCTGTGTGTTATTTCATAGTTTTGATGTCTTCACCATTATTCAACAATGTAGAAAATAGTAAAAATAAAGAAAAACCCTTGAATGAGTAAGTGTCCAAACCTTTGACTGGTACTGTATGTCCGAATGCAGAATAAAATATGCTTCCCAAAAATACCATGTTCGCTGTGGTAGAATGTTTATTTTTTATTGCCGATTTTCTGCATTTATCAGTGCCATCAGGTAGCCCAATTTCAGATGTGTCCAGGAATATTAGGGGAATCGTTCTTATTGCAAAGCATGTCAACGTTTTCATCAAACTATTATATTAATCTGACTATCCACAATAAATCACATTATTGTGTGTGTAATGGATGTGAAATGGCTAGCTAGTTAGCGGTGGTGCGCGCTAATAGCCTTTCAATCGGTGACTTCACTTGCTCTGAGACCTTGAAGTAGTGGTTCCCCTTGCTCTGCAAGGGCCGCGGCTTTTGTGGAGCAATGGGTAACGATGCTTCGTGGGTTCCTGGCTCGCGCCCGGGTCGGGGCGAGGGGACGGACTAAAGTAAAACTGTTACATGTAACCGTACTCATTGTTACACTACTACAACACAAGCTAGCTAACGTACTCATTGTTACACTACTACAACACAAGCTAGCTAACGTTACTTGCGTTAGAGTGGGAAAACGACTGCTTGCAACACATTGGATGCAGTCCAAACACTTAAAAAGACACACCCTCGCCCACTTACCCTAACCTTATGCCCTTGGGGGAAAACCGTCGCCATGTTGGAGCGTGTTCAAAATGATTAGCCAAGCAAGGGAAGTTTGCAACAGAAGCCCCTCATCCCTCGTTTTTAGTCGGCTTTGCGAGTGTACAATTATCACTCTGGGGCCTGAAACTCCCCATAATTCAATTCGCGACGATTGTACATCCGTAAGAAAAATCTGCGAAAATGTAAAAATAACATCAATGGAGAAGTCAACATACAAGTTTAAGTAAAAACAAATGCAAATACGTTAGAAATGTTACTACTACGTACAAAGTAAATATGTTTTTTTTTGTTATCTTTTGGAAATTGAAGAAATAAAACATTTCCCTTCTTTAGAAGTTCCAGCTAGGCAGGCTAACGTTAGTTAGCTAATTAATTTGCTAGCTATCATACAGTAGGCATATATTAATAATGTATTTAATATAAGTAGACATGCCCCCATAATTGAATGTAGCACATATAAAGCACCCACAAGCTACCGCTGGCTTAATACACAATCATTGTGGGATGAACGAATGAAGAATTTCCAGCCAAGGGTGGTCCATTTAAAAATCATTCCTTCCTCCCTCGCCCTGCAAGTGTATACTCGTCAGACATCATCAGAAGCGTCCACTTCATTTGAGTTTGGACCGTAACCATTGTCTCTTGCATGCTCTTCTTCTTCAAGGTTTTATGGCAGATTACAACGTATACATATATTGCCGCCACCTACTGAATTGGCTGTTTATCAGCCTACTATTCTGTATTATGAATTAATTACCTCAGTAGTGAAGGCCTAGACACGTCACAGAAATACACCTTCATCCATTGCAAGTCAAAATGTGATTGGTTCATTCCACTGCCACTCAAATTCTGCTATAATACAGTGGAATGGCAGAGGCCTTCTGTCCAGCTTCTGACGGCCTAGCCAATGGCTGGCTGAGCAAGCTAGGTTTTTCTACCCAGAGACCACCAAAGACACTCCTGATTGGATGTCCCTACCCAAACATTATCTAACCATAGACATTTCAAATTACAACTTGAATAGGGTAGGAATGCCCAAAGGATCCCTTATAGCAAGAACCCTTTTAAATATAGCAACTGATGCAGCCAGCACACTGGACGCTCAGGCCGAGGAGTAGGGTTGCAATCTAGGGTACATCCTTGCATTCTGACCTCATACGGCAGTCAAGCACCCAAACTAACGATTAAAGTTAGCTAGTTACTTGCATACACAAATGAGAGAACACCTCACTGATTATTTTACTCGCTCTAGAATAGCTGGTTAGGCTATTTCCATGTTATCTAGAGCGTTAGTGACCAACTTCGCTGCTGGCAACAATTTAATTACGTTTTTTTGCAGACGTTTACTGACACCGGCCATATTCATCGGGTGTTGAGCGTTTGTAAATCCGTCAGTGATCTGCGCTCTGGCACATTCAGACGAGTGCTCTGAAAGCGGAGTAGATCGCCAGATTGAATTTACATACGCACCCGTGGACAACTTCAGACATCATGCCCCTGGCTCGCTCATAATTGATTGATTTTTGGACATATTGTTTTGCCTAACAAGGATTTTAGTTTAGTCACTAATGACAACTTCACATCGAACTGGCACTGCTGTAGTTACTTACAATGATATATTAAACGCTTTCATAGGTGGTGAGTAGCGCCTCTCAATAGATTATTTTAACGTCAACCCAAAACTATTTTGAGCAGCACGACACCTCATACATGTTGCTTCATCAATAACAATCTCAACCCGAAATTGAGATTTGATAGGCCACTCACTGGAAGAAGGATATTATTGTCAAATGCATTAATCACAGCAACGTGATGTATACTCTTTTCGCTCAGAATTCCGTGTACAAAAGATTTCAAGCAATACGATGTTTGAACTTTGTAACCCATCGACGTTACTTGCTAGCGTTCAACAAGGGCGAATTCTTCACGCCGATTCTGTTGCAGAACGTCTCTTAAACGGAACGAAACGGGGCGGGACCTACCTGAATTTGTCCAATGGAAACTCTCCTTTTAGTTGCAAAACTGTTTGGATAAATGAGTACACCTCTGTTGTTTATCTGGTGCACACGTGTGGCCACCATAGACATTGTAACCATCACCACGCGCAAGACGGTAGAGGTAAGCCTACGACTAATTAGTTAATGTAGGAGTTAACTACTGTTACTAACGGAACTAACCTCGGTCATCGAACAATATTTAGCGCTCAAAAACGCTGCTACCAGGCTATTCTTGCTTCCATACAGTTTCACCACTATTGGGACTAGTCCAAGCCCATTTTCACTGCCAAGTTATCATAGTAATGTTTACTACATATTATTGCATTTGGGAGTTTAAACTTGTTCAGATCCACGAATATCCATCCACATTGTAGAATTCCCCTTGAAATGTTTTAGGCTAAATCCAGAGAGATTGATAGACTACTGTTATCATTGTCCGAGATAGCTAGTACTTTTGTAGACTAACCTATCAGAAATATTGATGAGCGGGTTATCTCTTTTGACCTAGTCTATTTGATGTTTGACAAACGTATTAGTAAAATATTTAATGGTCATATATGTTTGTGCTCACTGCTCAGCCATCTACTCAAGCATGTTAGAGGAAAGGGTTGTAGAAATGGCCCTCCACCATTCTGAGCCAGGTTCACTTTGAAGGTCAAATTTGGCAGAGAAGATTATTCCTTTTTGTGGGAACGTGAGGGTAGCAAGGATGTCTTGCTTTACGGATTTTGTATGCAGATATGGTATCATTTTGCTTCGTCCTATACCAATGTTGTTTAGGTCAGCGGATCTCAAAGTGGGGTCCGCGGTCGAGGTACTGTAGGGGGTCTGCGGACAGCTCTTTTTATTTATATTAGAGAGAAAGATATATTTTTTATATAAACCAAATTACATTATTTTTTGGGGGCCAGGCCTCCCGAGTGGCGTAGCGGTCTAAGTAAGTAAGTAGCATTGCAGTACTTGAGGCGTCATTACAGCCCCTGGTTCGATTCCAGACTGTGTCACAGTCGGCCGTGACTGGGAGACCCATGAGGCGGCGCACAATTGGCCCAGCGTCGTCCGGGTTATGGGGAGGGATTGGCTGGCCGCGATTTTCTTGTCCCATTGCGCTCTAGTGACTCCTTGTGGCGGGCCGGGCGCCTGCAAACTGACCCCAGTTGCCAGCAGTACAGTGTTTCCTTGG
Source organism: Salvelinus namaycush (assembly GCF_016432855.1). Lineage (NCBI taxonomy): Eukaryota > Metazoa > Chordata > Actinopteri > Salmoniformes > Salmonidae > Salvelinus > Salvelinus namaycush. The sequence continues at coordinate 15,474,526 of NC_052307.1, forward strand.
TGCGGCTGTCTTCCGGGTTAAGCGAGCAGGGTGTCAAGAAGCAGTGCGGCATGGCAGGGTCGTGTTTTGGAGAATGCATGGCTTTCGACCTTCGCCTCTCCCGAGTCCGTATGGGAGTTACAGTGATGGGACAAGTCTGTAACTACAAATTGGATGTCACAAAATTGGGGAGGAAAAGGGGTTATAACATTTTATTAAACAAAAAATGTAACAAATTTTGGCCAAGGTGGAAGAATTTTAGAGGGTGTAATACAATACAACATATCATTATAAATCTACTATGTATGTTCTTAACCCTGGACAACATGGGCCTGGCATGCTTCAAAGGGATACTGGGTATCCACAGTACTTTAGCTCACCAATTATACATTTTTCAACTAACTACTTATATTCCCCCCCAATTATTATTATTTTTTTTACTTGGATGCACTGTAATCTAAGCTTTAAAACTGCAGTTCATCTCCATGGCAAAATGTGTAGAATTGCAGGATATTAGCTTTAAAGCTGCAACAACAAAAAATCTCCCCCATGATAATGCCCCATGATAATGTATAGAACTGCAGGAAAATTGCTTGAAAACTAAAATTCTCTCCTTTAAAATGTTTATTCCCAGAGCCCAAGACTTGGTTCATCCAGCCATGCACTGCCAAAGTCATAAATCTCCTTGTATGCTATTTGTTATCTAACTCAAGTTGTTCTGATTATGAGGGGTTTCTGATGAATTTGCTTTCACAAAAGGGGTCCCCGGCCCCAAAAAGTTTGAGAACCCCTGGTTTAGGCTATATGACTTGCCTGCCTGCCTGTCCCAGATACTAACTACCTTTAGCGCCTATTGATGAAGGTCCGGGGTACTTTTGTTAAGAGCTCCGACGCTCGATCTAACCGTGAACACGCATCGCTTGCAGTACGGTTTTGGAAACATTAGTAACGTATCTTCCATATCAGCGAGAAATCATTAAAAAAGGTGAAATTAGTACACCTTTCATAGGGTTAGTGTTCCCACACAGCCATATCTCCATGTTACAGCACGTGTTTACGGAAGACTGAGGCGGCCACCTGTGATAATTAGCCATCTAGCATTCTACGAACACCTGTGTAATGGAAGAAGGTTGCCAGAAATGTGTTTGAACTGAAAAATACTGTCAGCTGCAACTGATAAAGCCAGTTAAAACAGTGTCCAACAAGTTTATATTTTGTATTTGTGAAATTATTTTGATGTGATATGAAGACGGGTGAAAGTAGATTTAATTTTTTACCGGTATTGGACACCCAAGCACGCGCACTTAAAAAAAAATATATATAGCCTAGGTGTAATCATAGAATTCCATATAGAATCCCTATTAATATCACATGATCTCTGTGGGCCTGGTAGCCTAGGCCTAGTAAAGATTTATATTACTTTCAACATGCATTAACTTTTTAATGTGGCATAAGCACAACCAGTCATAATGTTTTCATCTGAAAGGCACTCCTGTAGACTAACCGCAAAATAATTCCAGCATTCAAACAGTGAACTGTGCACCTGCAATTTGATGAATGTTGAGACATCTGTTACAAATCAACTACATGTATTGTAATAACATTCTGCAATTGTCATTAGGCCTACACTTGAAGCCTGAATTGATGCTTCCACAGTTGTCCACGCGTCCCTAAGTCACAGCCACTCATCTTTTCTTGGCACTTTGTGATAATTGTGATACGCTCATGTTTTACCGGTATGGCGTACCCTCACTTTATTTTCCCGGGATGCCATATCGGCTTACTTCCACCCCTGTATGAAAGTAAAGGGCTTTATGTTTCTAGAATCATATCTCAACTCACGTTTAGATGGAGTATTTGGCTGTTTTGGCTGCCAGAGCCAGTCTACCTCTGAAAATAACATAAAAGGTCCTTGGATCTTAAGGAGTAATTCTTGGGGTTGTCCCTCCCCCTCCACATTTTATTCCCTCACTGCTGACCTTTCCTCCATGTGTCACAACGACAGATGTTAGCTGTGTTTGTATGAATGAAACCCACTCGGCTCTCTTGTCAGCTGCCAGAGTAAGGTTGTCACAAATTAGTAGTGAAGGAATAGCCTACTCACTAGCCTAGTCCCTAAAAACACTGCAAAAGTTTTCGCAACTGAAAAAAACAACCCATCTGGGTTGTTCATTTACAGGCTACCTTGTGCACTGCCATAACAGGCATTTTTCTTTGCCTGCTTGTAGTTTACATTCCTGTTTGTGTCTGGGCTTTCAGAGACTGTCCTTATGAGGTAGAAGTTGCCTCTAACCACAGATCTGGGATCAGATTACCTTACTGCCTGACTGTAAATATTAGCGGGGGATAAAGAAGACATCTAACCCTTGAACAGAGATTGGGGTCAACCTCCACATAATCTGTTCTCTGTGTAGTGTTGGGAAAGCATTCCCCCATCTCAGATTGTGCTGAAATCGTTTCTGTTAGAAAAAGATAAGATTAGCATTCCTGAAACATTATTTTCCTAATGTAATTAAGCTAATTGATTGCACCCAAATTGGCCATTTTAATTTAAGGGATTCATATAATCTACTATAAATATAGTACCGAACATCCGGTTTGAACCATAATTCTTCCTAACAATGAGTAAGATGAGGAATCCAATACAATTATCAAAAGCCACCCATGTACACCCCCACGCCAATCCCACACCAACAAAAAGTATACAATATCAGTTGTCTATGTCTGACAAGTAGTATGGAGCTGTGGCTTGGAGTAGGCCTATTGTGTTTTCATCCTTTGTAATGTATTACCTGTGATTCTGGTGATTTTGTTTTTTTGTTTTTTTCCACTCTGTTCAGAGAAATTAGCCATTGAAGTCGCTTGCATTATTTACCATAAATGAGTGTGAAAGTACCAGGTTTTCCCCACTAGACGCCACTGTTCCTGCTACTGCCACAAACTTGTATCAATTTGGCTGGACTCTTGTGTTTATTAAATGGATCAGAACATTTTCTTTGCAACTTTGGGTACAAAAGCAATAGCATTTGCTCATGATAAAATAAATTGTGTGGTCATCCTTACAATTCAAGCCAGTCCTCCATGAAAGCAATTCATAACAGGGGAAAAAATGACATCACCAGATTCAGGAGGAATACATTACATAGAATGAAAAAGCAATACTCCAAGCCGTAGCTCCATACTACTTGTTAGACATAGGGAACTGATACTGTATACTGGTTGTTGAGGTGGGTTTGGTGTGGGGGGTCCGTGGGTGAATTTCGTTGGATTCCTCATGACCATTTTATTGGATTCCTCATGTGTTACTCAATGGTAGGAAGAAGTTTGGTCCAAAGCAGATGTTGGGTACTATATTTATTGTTTGAATCCAATAAATCAAAAGGGACAATTTGGGTGCAATCAATTATATTCATTTCTTTATCAAAAAAAAAAGTAAACAAATTGTTACAGAAACAATTTAAGAACAATTTGTGATGGAGGGTGTCACGGCTTGCTGAAATGACATTGAACGACTCTGAATAGATTTTATACAAGGTGTTTTGCATCTATGGAAACGGTTGCTTGTGCACTTTACTGAATTCCTTATGAGGCAGTCGCATAATTAATTTGAATCCATATTTATTTTCTAATGATAAGTTGGTACAGTCAGGAAATTGGGATCAGTATCATACATCTATTTTTATTTTGCAGTTTCAAGAGGATGTCTGAATGCTCCCACTTCTACTCTTGGGATTACTACTGATATTGTGGCTACTCTGGATGATTAAGGTCAAGCAGATGCTGGAGAAAGGGGGGGAAATAGCGACTGGCTGTGGAACCCCTGCAGCTGCAGCACAAGAGGAGATGCAAGCGGCCGATAGACCCACTGCGGCTGCACACACCCCTGCTCCACCCCCTGCTAAACACTCCACACCCATGGGTCTTGCAGCATCTACCTCAACAGATAGCGGGGACAACCGTCCCCTAACCCACATTGACCCCACTGTCGGTCCCATGATACCCAGTGCAGGGGGTTCCCAGGCTCCTCGGGCCTCTTCAGAGGAAATGAAGCACACACAGCCGTCCCTTCCCTTTGTTGTCCCTCAGCCTCCCAGTAGAACGATCAGGCCCAAACTCATCTCAGGCCCAGAAGCTCGACGAGCGCGCCTCAAATTCATCCTGGGGGCATCGGAGGACAATTCTTCAGATGAAGATCTGCCTTTGAAACCCCCTACAGGTTTTGGTTCCTCTCAGGCAGCGGCCACCTCCTGCCTACGACAAACCGTATCAGCAACCTCAACCACCTTCTCCCCCCCACAGCAAGTTACATCAGTAACATCAACCCCTACCTCCCATGGCATGAGGTAGGCCATAGCATGTTGTGCAACTTCTTTTAAGTTAACTTCATTTTCATATTACACTGAACAATAATATGAACGCAACATGCAAAGTGTTTGTCCTGTGTTTCATGAGCTGAAATAAAAGATCCCAGAAAAAGCTTATTTCTCCCAAATTTTGTGCACAAATTTGTTTACATCTCTGTTATTGAGTATTTCTCCTTTGCCAAGATAATCCATCCACCTGACAGGTGTGGCATATCAAGAAGCTGATTAAATAGCATGATCATTACACAGGTCCACCTTGTGCTGGGGACAATAAAAGGCCACTCTAAAATGTGCAGTTTTGTCACATAATACAATGACACAAATGTCTCAAGTTGAGGGAGCATGCAACACCTGTCAGGTGGATGGATTTTCTTGGCAAAGGAGAAATGCTCACTAACATGAGCTCATGAAATGTGACCAACACTTTACATCTTGCGTTTATTTTTGTTCAGTATAGAATAAACAGGTTTAGACATCTTTGTTTTCTCTACTCCGATGACATTGGAATTGTATTTAGTTCAGAACGTGTTGATAGTGAATGCAAGTGCTTGCTCCATCAACCCAGTGTTAAGAATCAATGAATCATTCAGCAGATTAGCTCGTGACTAGTGAGGTGAGGCTGCCTGTCAGTGCAGTAGTCTCTGGGTATCAGCAGAGTGCGCTGTTGTCCAAAAGGCGAGACCAATTGTTAGAATGAAAGGCAAACTTGCCAGCCACATTGTGGTATTATTGCTGCCCCATGCTGTATCCACACAACCAGCTGCCTATGATCACCTGACCACAGCATGCATGCTGACAGTAACTTGTGTTATTGTCGCATGCCTCACCTCTGCACTTTTAATGGAACAAGTGTCGTTGACTTTGAGAACCAGGGTCTGAGTCCCAGGAGGGCATACAACAACATATTGTATGTGTGCTTGACAAATGTTTCTACGTCCCTTGGAAGTTCTCTGCAAATACATTTGACTTGCTGTATGTAGCCTTTAGGCATAGAGCACAAGGTGCTATTGTTGATCTTTTTTTGGTGACATCACAATGGATATCTCAGGTAGTTGGTCAGCTGAGCATATCTAAGTCTACTTGACACAGGTTCAGTTGGCTTTGACTGCCACAGTCCACTCTAAGCCGAGTTTTTAAAAGCTTGTTTGTTTGTACTCTTGAGCCACATGTGCAGGAATCACCATGGAGGTGAAACTGAAAGGGGAGAGATAAGATAGCTTTCCATGTGTTTTCAGGGATTCTAGTTATTCCACGTTGTGAAGTAGCATAGGCCTATGAGTAGCACTGACTGACATGATGCCACTGTGTATGCCTACACATAACACCTACCAATTATGTTTTGACAATTTCAGTCAGTTTGCTACATGGAAGGATTAGCCTCCCACGTTTTTGTTTACAATATGCTAGAAGGTTACCATAAGCTATAGGTTGGTGGTTCGTGAAGGGACAAGTTAGTTGTATGTAACTTTAATGAGAACTTGATACATCCACTCTGTGTGTGTGTGTGTGAACGTGTTTTTGTATGCGTGTGTGTGTAAGAGAAGATTGTCAAACACGTCCACACCAGATCTGGGTTCAAATACTATTTAGGGTATTTCAATTACTTTCAATTTGTTTTATTTTTAGTAGTAAATTGGAATGTATTTGGAAATACGCAAATACACTGACTCAAATACACTACCATGTATTAGAAAATATTAAAAAATAGTAGGCTAATTTTAGGAAATTATTGGAAAATGCTTTCAAATACTTACAATAGAGGTAGTTCAATTGAGGGCATGCTTAACTGAATGAACAGCAGAGACATAATGCAAGCATTAATATTTATTCAAATAGTTTAGAGATTGGAACCAACAGACTGCCAAATAGTTAGTCCGGATATCTATTTGGCTAACTATTTAACTATCTGCATGGACACTTTTTGCCCCAACCCTTTTACTCATCACATACACTGCTGCTACTGTTTACTATCTGGCACTTAATTCCTAGTTGTATATACATGTCTACCTCAATTACCTCGTACTCCTGCACATCCACTCGGTATTGGTACCCCTTGGATATACACTACCGGTCAAAAGTTTTAGAACACCTACTCATTCAAGGATTTTTCTTTATTTTTACTATTTTCTACGTATAATAATAGGGAAGACATCAAAACTATGAAATACCACATATGGAATCATGTAGTAACCAAAAAAGTGTTAAACAATTCAAAATATATTTGAGATTCTTCAATTAGCCACCCTTTGCCTTGATGACAGCTTTGCACACTCTTGGCATTCTCTCAACCAGCTTTGCCTGGAATGCTTTTCCTACAGTCTTGAAGGAGTTCCCACATAAGATGAGCACTTGTTGGCTGCGGTCCGACTCATCCCAAACCATCTCAATTTGGTTGAGGTCAGGGGATTGTGGAGGCCAGGTCATCTGATGCAGCACTCCATCACTCTCCTTCTTGGTAAAATAGCCCTTACACAGCGTGGAGGTGTGTTGGGTCATTGTTTTGTTGAAAAACAAATGATAGTCCCACTAGGCCCAAACCAGATGGGATGGCGTATCGCTGCAGAATGGTGTGGTAGCCATGCTGGTTAAGTGTGCCTTGAATTCTAAATAAGTCACAGATGGTGTCACCAGCAAAGCACTCCCACACCATAACACCACCTTCTCCACGCTTCACGGTGGAAAATACACATGCAGAGATCATCCGTTCATTTACATTACATTTACATTTAAGTCATTTAGCAGACGCTCTTATCCAGAGCGACTTACAAATTGGGTTAAGTTCACCCACACCACATCTCACAAAGACACGGAGGTTGGAACCAAAAATCTCCAATTTGGACTCCAGACCAAAGGACAGATTTCCACCGGTCTAATGTCCATTGCTCGTGATTCTTGACCCAAGCCAGTCTTTTTTTATTGGTGTCATTTAGTAGTGGTTTCTTTGCAGCAATTTGACCATGAAAGCCTGATTCACGCAGTCTCTAATTGAACAGTTGATGTTGAGATGTGTCTGTTACTTGACCTCTGTGATGCATTTATTTAGGCTGCAATTTCTGAGGCTGGTAACTCTATTGAACTTATCCACTGCAGCAGAAGTAACTCTGGGTCTTCCATTCCTGTGGCGGTCCTCATGAGAGCCAGTTTCATCATAGCACTTGATGGTTTTTGCGACTGCACTTGAAGAAACTTTCAATGTTCCGTATTGACTGACATTCATGTCTTAAAGTAATGAGGTACTGTCGTTTCTCTATGCTTATTTGAGTTGTTCTTGCCATAATATGGACTTGGTATTTTTACCAAATAGGGCTGTCTTCTATACACCACCCCTACCTTGTCACAACACAACTGATTGGCTCAAATGCATTAAGGAGGAAAGAAATTCCACAAATTAACTTTTAACAAGGCACACCTGTTCATTGAAATGCTTTCCAGGTGACTACCTCATGAAGCTGGTTGAGAGAATGCCAAGAGTGTGCAAAGCTGTCATCAAGGCAAAGGGTGGCTACTTTGAAGAATCTTAAATATAATATATTTTGATCTCAAATATTTTGATTTGTTTAACACTTTTTTTGGTTACTACATGATTCTATATATGTCATTTCATAGTTTTGATGTCTACACTATTATTTTACAAATCAGAAAATAGTACAAATAAAGAAAAACCCTTGAATCAGTAGGTGTTCTAAAACTTTTGACCGGTAGTGTACCCAATATATACAAAGATTGTGTATCTATTATTACTTTTATCATTGTGTTTTACTTTTCAATTATTTCTGTATTTTCTTTCTCTCTGCATTGTTGGGAAAACCTGTAAGTAAGCATTTCACTGTTAGTCCACACGTTGTTTACAAAGCACGTGGCAAATAAAATGTTTTTTTGTTGACATAATAGGGCAACTATATGTGATTATACAGCTATACTAATCACGATCATTCACATTGTCTGCATAATTAGAATCTAACATTAATTTGCATGAGACAAAGTCCACTTGATCGAAGGTTATTGCTCTAGTATCCTATGGTGCCACTGATGCCAATGACATATTGCCACCAACTGGTCTGGTGTACCATCCTAAAGTGTCAGTGCCTTTATATTCACACAGCTTCTAAGGACATACATAAGCTTTACATACCAAATGTCATTGCCCCATGTGCATCTGTTCAGTTCTAGTAGCCAGTTGTTGCCCATGGTGGAATCATCTAACCCGCTGGCTCCTGAAATCCCATGAGCACCCGAGTCTTGAAGCAGTTTAGCTAACGTCAAACATTTGCATTTCACTAGCCAGCTGAACTGTAAAACAAGAAAACATCTGATGACTCAAACACTATCTAGCAAGCACTCCTCTGCAATAATGTTATTGGGATGCGGGAATGTTACATTCGCCTTTTAATTGTAAGTTAACTGTCATTGAATGTTGTGGTCACTACTGGTTTCCGATTCAAGGCGAGAGAATCTGTCTCATGTTTCTCACGGACTCGAAGTGACGTCACGCACCCACGAAACCTCAACCAATCACTCAATGGATATTAATGACTTTGCCTCAGGGAATCCTACTAGGTCGAAAATATATATTCAACCCAGTGTTGTAGTACTTGAGACCAGGTATTGAGTGACTTGGTCTTGTCTCGGTGTCTGATACATTTGTACTCGGTCTCGGACAGTGAGGACTTGTAATTTCTTCACGAGACTAGCGGAGTAAAAAACGAATCAGCTGCTTCCATTCAGTCGGTGTATAAAACAGCTTCGCCAGGCCGAATATATACACTTCTTTCTTGAATCATTATATTAACAGACTTTATGTATATTATGGACATGTTTGCGCAGTGGCGAACCTATAGGCCTTCAGTGTGTGACAGGTTTGTGATTCTGAAAGGACAGCAACCGTAATACCAGGGAACTCAGGAGAGTGCACTTTTTGTAAAACACAAAGGGTAAGTGGTGAAGTGGAGGGTATACAAAGGTATAAATCATATTTTTTCCCCCAGTGTGAATTGCGTATACTCACTTCTACATCCCTACTGATGCGTATCAAAGTAGTGGAGGTATACGATTTATCAATTATGTAGTACAATAGTTAAATCATGCAAAGTAGCCTACACAATCGCAAAGCACGTGAAATATATTCACCTGTGCGTTGCGCACACAGCCTAGTTTCAGCGGAATATCATCTGCAGGCAGAAAGAGGAAACGGTTTTGGCATGGAGCAGCTCACAGAAGAATGACATCGGTAGCCGGTAGAGTAGGAAAGACGTTTCAAGTTATATCTACCAGTAAATTATAACAAAGGCAACAATGGGTATGAAAAAGTTTAGTCTGAAGTGTTGGTTAGTAGGCTATTTGTGATGCGTAATTGTCATCATGTGCTGTTTGCATCAGGGCGTAGACATGGATGGGGTGGACAGATGCCAACCCACTGGGGAGCCAGGCCCAGACAGGCCCACCCAATCAGATAGTCATTTAAGCATTGTTGTGGACTTAGACCATCAAGTTTTGTTATTGAAAAACGATCTAAAAAAAAAACAGGAAAATGTACGCTTTTTCACTCAGGATGCCTTTCTGTCACAGGGCGGTCCGTTTGGCAACTTTTTGGCACAATTAGAGTAGGCACCACTACACCAGTGTAGATTTGGCCTTGTGTTTTAGATTATTGACCTGCTGAAAGGTGAGTTTGTGTCCCACTGTCTATTGCAAAGCAGACAACCAGGTTTTCCTTGTAGGATTTTGCCTGTGCTTATAGCTGTATTCCATTTATTTTTATCCTAAAAATATTCACTAGTCCTTTCCAATGACAAGCATACCTATAACATGAAGCAGCCACCACCATGCTTGAAAATATGAAGAGTGGTACTCAGTGATTTGTTGTGTTGGATTTGCCCCAAACATAATACTTTGTATTCAGGACAAAAAGTAAGTTTCTTTGCCACATTTTTTACATTATTACTTAAGTCCCTTGTTGCAACAGGATTCATGTTTTGGAATATTTTTATTCTGTACAGGCTTCCTTTTCATTCTGTAATTTAGGCTAGGATTGTGGAGTATCTACAATGTTCTTGATCCATCCTCAGTTGTCTCATAACAACCATTTAAAAATAAATCTAACTGTTTTAAATTCACCGTTGGCCTCGTGGTGAAATCCCTGAGCACTTTCCTTCCTCTCCAGCAATTGAGTTAGGAAGGACGCCTGTATCTTTGTATTGATACACCATCCAAAGCGTAATTAATAACTTCACCATGCTCAAAGGTATTTTCAGTGTCTGCTTGTTTTATTTTTACACATCTACCAATAGGTGCCCTTCTTTGCTAAGCATTGAAAAACCTCCCTGGTCTTTGTGGTTGAAATTCACAACTCAATTTGAGGGAACATACAGATAATTGTTTGTGTGGGGTAGAGATGGGGTAGTCATTAAAAAATCATGTTAACCACTATTATTGAACACAGAATGAGTCCATGCAACTTAATGCACATTTTTACTACTGAACTTATTTAGGCTTGCCATAACAAAGGGTTTGAATACTGCAGTAAACCGTTGGGTGGCGCGTGCAGAGATTGACAGGGAGGCTTTAGTCCGCAAAAACAACTTTACTAAGACAGAAAATAAATATATCAAAAAAATAACTTAGGTTTTGCTCGGTATTTCTTAAGAGACTGGTGTCCGTCTCTCTCCCGCGGTGTGCCATCGTGCTACTTTTATTTAGCCTCCAAGGCTGGTTGGCACCTTCCTCTAATTACCTCCACTTAGCTGTCCGTGTCGAGGTGCCCAGCTCTCGTATTCCCAGCAGAGGGAGCCAATGTCGCCTCACGTACCTCCCCTCTATTACCATCCCCCGGGTAGACCTCCTGGGATACCACAATACGTATTGACTCAAGACATTTCAGCTTAATTTATTAATTAGTAAACAATAATACAAACAAAATTCCACTTTGACATTATGGGGTATTGTGTATAGATCAATGACACAATCTCAATTGACTCAATTTTAAATTCAGGCTGTAACGCAACAGAATGTGGAAAAGTAAAGGGTTGTGAATACTTTCTGAAGGCACTGTAAATGGACACGTAAATTCTGATTGATCAATACCTCAGCCATCTCTTAACCAATCCCTAAGCTTCAAAGATGGAGGAAAGTTTATCATGACGGACCTTATGGGTCAGTATTTGTTCAGTATGAGGAAAGACATCTACATACAAAGTTAAGTCTCTAGGTCAAACGGTGCAGCTGATATGAAGGTTTAAATGAGACTGCCTATACCAGCGCCACCTATTGGCCAGTCGGTGCTGTTCTTTTTGACCAAGTTACTCATGGCCTTTAGTTTCTGTGTGTCATGTTAGAACAAAAGTTACCAAACCTATGCTTGAGTTATTTGACCATGTCAAGTGGAAAAAAAGATTATCCTAAAAATAATAATACGTTTCACGGCTTTGTTGTGAACCCCTAATTATATTGTGCTTACTGAAGTGAGCTATCCATTCAGACCAGCCTTACTGATTGTACCTCTGTATCAATTACATTTGATTTCAGGTCATATTAGAATATACTCAAATACATATTTATTTGAACTCAGGTCTGCCACACACACACAGAGAGAGACTGTTGTGTTCTGTTCCCCGTTCCATATGGTTCTGTGGTTGAAGGATGTTTTGATATGCCTGTGGGAGGGGTGAAGGGAGGGCTTGGCTCATAGAGGAAGGGACTGGTGGAGGTTGTATTGTTTTGGTCTTAGATTTCAACTCCGCCATTCACACACCAGAGACTATCTGCCATGGAGGATGATGGAAGTTTCAACTGCTGGTTTCAGTATCTCAGGTTAGTTTCTTCCTTTTGCTTTTTTAAGTAGCCCTCTGTTTTTCTCTGATTCTTGGACTGCAGGTTTCAGACAACAGCTTATTTCAGGGTATGCGATTTCAGAACTGTATAATACTGTTTAGAGAACTGCTTTACCATGTTTTATACTTGATAGTTGGTTTGTCTGAGTTGGTAGACAGAATATGTAGTAAACAATGATGGCTGTTCTGTTGACATTGTGGCTATGAGTGTGTTATGTAACTGAGCAGTGCTGGTCTTGGCACGTGTAGCCCCTATAAAGAGGAAGTTAGGGAAATGACATCAATTCCCTCTCACAATTTGGCCCCACTCACCAGAGGGCAAATTGAACAAAGTAGTGGTGGAGCTTGACTAATGCACTTTCAGCACAGGAATATGAAACACAACATGCAACAATTTTTACGATTTTACTGATTTAAAGTTCATATAAGGAAATCAGTCAATTGAAATAAATAAATTGGGCCCTAATCTATGGATTTCACATAACTGGGCAGGGTCACAGCCATGGGTGGGCCTGGGAGCGCATAGGCCCACCTACTTGGGAGCCAGGCCCACCTATGGCTGTGCCCCTGCCTAGCCAATCAGAATTAGTTTTTTCCCCACAAAAGAGCTTTATTACATACAGAAATACTCCTCAATTTCATCAGCTGTCCGGGTGGCTGGTTTCAGATGAAGCCGGATGTGGAGGTCCTGGGCTGGTGTTGTTACACGTGGTCTGCTGTTGTGAGGCCAGTTGGACGTACTGTCAAATTCTCTAAAACAACGTTGGAGGCAGCTTATGGTAGAGGTCTGGTGGATATTCCTGCAGTCAACTTTTCAATTGCACGCTCCCTCAACTTGAGACATTTGTGGCGTTGTGTGACAAAACTGCACATTTTAGAGTGGCCTTGTATTGTCCCCAGCACAAGGTGCACCTGTGTAATGATCATGCTGTTTAATCAACTTCATGATATGCCACAGCTGTCAGGCGGATGGATTATCTTGGCAAAGGAGAAATTGTCACTAACAGGGATGTAAACATTTCAGAGAAATATGCTTTGTGTGCATATGGAACATTTCTGGGATTGTTTATTTCAGCTCATGAAACATGGGACCAACACTTTGCATGTTGCGTTTACATTTCTAGTCAGTCTATATTCAGCATAACTCAAATAGAATGTGTGTGTGTTTTCCACAGTGATGCTGCCCATCACCCTTATAACAGTGCCACTTCATGTGTTGCCTTCATGTCCTGGCACAATCCCTGTCTCCAAAATAGATAACTACCTGGTACTATGTATTCCACCCCACCGGACCATTACGCATAGTGGTTGTGGAAACCATTCAAAACTTGGCTATACCAAAAGCACTTCACGCATAATCAATAATCACAGGTGTACAAGCAATGAAAATCAGAAATTCACACTGACATGTAATGCGTATGAAACAAGTTTTCTGGACATTTCGGTAAAGGGAGTGGGTGGCTTTAGCATGGACCTAGGAAGCCGACGGACAGGAATTCCCTACGCACAGGTAGCTTCCAACCCTGCACCCCTAAAAATAACCTCCCTATCAGCCAATACTGTTGCATACATATGATCTGTAGTAGGCGCACTGTCTGGATGAATGTTTCATACAGCGGCGTTACCAGGAGTAATGGCTGCATGACATTACAAAAATATTGAGACTCACACTCCCAAACCAGCCCCCCCTGAACAACGAGCCCAATGCCTCCTTTAATACTGCTCTTAAATACAAGTAAAACTAAATGCATGCTCTTCAACCGATCGCTGCCTGCACCTGCCCGCCCGTCCAGCATCACTACTCTGGACGGTTCTGACTTAGAATATGTGGACAACTACACATACCTAGGTGTCTGGTTAGATTGTAAACTCTCCTTCTAGACTCACATCAAACATCTCCAATCCAAAGTTAAATCTAGAATTTTCTTCCTATTTCGCAACAAAGCATCCTTCACTAATGCTGTCAAACATACCCTTGTAAAACTGACCATCCTACCAATCCTCGACTTCGGGGATGTCATTTACAAAATAGCCTCCAACACTCTACTCAATAAATTGGATGCAGTCTATCTCAGTGCCATCCGTTTTGTCACCAAAGCCCCATATACTACCCACCACTGCGACCTGTACGCTCTCGTTGGCTGTACCTCGCTTCATACTCGTCGCCAAACCCACTGGCTCCAGGTCATTTACAAGACCCTGCTAGGTAAAGTCCCGCCTTATCTCTGCTCGCTGGTCACCATAGCAGCACCCACCCGTAGCATGCGTTCCAGCAGGTATATCTCACTTGTCACCACCAAAGCCAATTCCTCCTTTGGCCGCCTCTCTTTCCAGTTCTCTGCAGCCAATGACTGGAACGAACTACAAAAATCTCTGAAACTGGAAACACTTATCTCCCTCACTAGCTTTAAGCACCAGCTGTCAGAGCAGCTCACAGATCACTGCACCTGTACATAGCCCATCTATAAATAGCCCAAACAACTACCGCTTCCCCTACTGTATTTATTTATTTATTTTGCTCCTTTGCACCCCAGTATTTCTACTTTGCACACTCATCTACTGTGAAATCTACCATTCCAGTGTTTTAATTGCTAAATTGTATTTACTTCGACACCATGGCCTATTTATTGCCTTTACCTCCCTTATCTCACCTCATTTGCTCACATTGTTTATAGACTTATTTTTCTACTGTATTATTGACTGTATGTTTGTGTAACTCCATGTGTTATGTGTAGAACTGCTTTGCTTTATCTTGGCCAGGTCACAGTTGTAAATGAGAACTTGTTCTCAACTTGCCTACCTGGTTAAATAAAGGTTAAATAAATAAAAAATACTTCCCAAACAATTCGACCATATCATAAAAAAATCACAGGCACATCTTGATCACTGACCCACAACTGAAAAAAAAGTTTAAACAACACCCGCTGCTAGTCTTCAGACGCGCCCCCAACATCCGTCACTGCCAAATGGTGGGTAGGTCTGCTCTTCCAACTGCGCCACGTGGCACCTTCCTAGATAATTTACAGATGCGGCCGATGTACCCAGTGTAACTTCACGAATAAATGTATTAGGCCTCCACTCTAACAAAAAATAGTTTATTGGCTGTCCCCATAGGATAACCCTTTTTGGTTCCAGGTTGAACTCTTTAGGGTTCCTTGTAGGAGTCCCTCTGTAGAAAGGGTTCTAAATGGAACTCAAATGGGTTCTACCTAGAACCAAAAAGTGTTCTCCTATAGGGACAGCTGAAAAACCCTTAAGTTCTTGATAACACCTTTTTTTGAAAGAGTGTATATGTTCAATCACAACATCACTTGCAAGGCCATTAAGAGTATCATTAGGCCTACAGGTAAAATACAAAAAAGTGGTTTACTTTGTAAAGTGTATTTGTGCTTTATGCTATGTAGGAAAAATGAAACGAGCCCTAAAAACAAGCATAGCAGAGTAATATGAGCACTCTTGATCAGAGGAACCCTGTGGCTGCACATTAATGGAGGCTCATCACATTAGCTCTCTGAGATACATTGGTCTTGAACATGTCAAGGTTCCTAGGAGGTGGGGAGACATTGATAAGAGTGTTGTATTGGATACACCGTTTGACCACTAGGTTACCAAAAGGTCTTAACTAAGAGTTTCACATCAGACCTTTTCTAAGGTAAATAGCCTATGGTACATTTATATGTGAAATCATGGATACCAGCTTACCACAGGTCCACAAGTTATTTTGAAGTAGGTCATGTGTTATTATATCTACGACCACCGCCTGCACGTGATGGTCTTGTGGGCAGGTATTCTAACAGTTTTCAACATACCGGTAATCATTTTTACTGCAGGTTGGGTTGTAACTGCCCGATTTGGTATTTATGCATGTAATTATTTTGTACCACATGTAACACTGTGATTAGTGATGGCTGATTATCCAGTAAAAGTTATTTTTGTATAGCCATGTTTGAATTGTTTCCACACCTACTATGCACCATGGACCCTATTCCGACTTAGGAAATTATGCCTTTCTTATGCACTTCACAGTAGTTAGTATTCATGTCGGAGCATAACGGGCTTTGCAAGCTTGGTTCCCTTGCTCGTGCTGAATAAATGTAATTCAAACAGTGAAACCCTCCTACTTGCTGGCCAACAGATTTTCTTGTGGAGTTTTCATTCAATTGGATTAACAGTACATTTATCATCAGCCATCCCTTTCCCTTTCAATAGAATTTTGACAACAGACTACAATAGATCAAAGAACAGGTTCAGAAATAGGGATCAATGAAAGAAAGCCATCTAAATATAGCCTATGCATATTGGTCTCAGTTTCAATGCCAACTGATAAAAATAGTTGGATCCTATAGATTTACAGTGGTTTGATTCATTCATAAAATTGCCACATTCAGTTCTTTAACCCATGGTATTGTTGAAGATTAGTGTACACAGAATTAAAATAGGGAGAATAGTGTACAGTAGTAGGCTATATCCTCCTCTATAGCCTGCATTAACCATGGAACTGGGCCAACTGACACAGCCAAGTATTGTGCCATGTGTCGGGTTCAAACTGTTATGGCTTGGTCTGCGCGCCGCACCATAACGATATAACCTGTCTTTTTTACATACATTTTTGATATT
This sequence comes from Salvelinus namaycush, assembly GCF_016432855.1. Taxonomy (NCBI): domain Eukaryota; kingdom Metazoa; phylum Chordata; class Actinopteri; order Salmoniformes; family Salmonidae; genus Salvelinus; species Salvelinus namaycush. The sequence continues at coordinate 15,491,312 of NC_052307.1, forward strand.
ATGAACTGTTACTAATGATCCACAGTAACAATCACATGGCCATGACAGTGTTTTACAAAGGAATTAAATGAAACAATGTAATTAAATTGAATGATAATGTAGGCTATACCAACTGAAGGGAACAAAAAGTAAATTTGGCAGTTGAATATGTGTTATTAGGCCTACTTCAGGGTCGATACTGATAGTGGCTAATATTTAACATGATAGAAATAGGAATCAGAGAGAGTCGGTGTAGCCTCAAGTTAAGACATTCAAGAGCTCCCATCCCTGTAAGTTAGAAGGCTGTAAGATTTTTCATTCTGCATAATGGCACAACATTTTATAAACTTCACTGTGGAAAAGGTGACATGTTGACATGCTTCAGTTTGCCACCATGTGACTGGTTTCACATTTGTCACCAGCGATCATATGGTCAAATAGATCTAAAACAACTGTCATTAATATTTTCAATCCCCTTACCTGAACAGATTACTCATTTACCTAGCTCTTATTAATAGCTCTTATCAAGTTGTAAATTACAGTGCGTGGAGAATGCTGTTATCGGGGAAAAAATAGATGCTTTTCCCACTTGCACTTGGAACCGGCAGGTTCGCTCCACCTTAATCATGGTTTCCTCTTGCATAAAGGTGGTGGAGTTATGAGGGAATTAAGTCAAGGTCAGAATGTCATATCTGTAGACACATTTCCACTACATCTTCATTTTTTCAATCTCCTCCCCTGATTGAATAGTAGGTGAATAGCATGCTATTCTCATGCTTAAGTTCAGAATATGCATAGAGAGAAAAGTGCATGAAAAGGGAATGAAGTTCCATTTACATGTACTTAAATGGGGTTGGAATCGGGGGTGTTTAATGGTCATGTGGGGTGGAATATGTCCTTTTGACCTGACGATGAAGATGTGGATCGAAACATTATCAATAAAGGTGGTAATATGGGGGCATATTCTGTGTCTTTCATGGGCCTTTTTGTTATTTTCTACAATTGATGCGACGTGGGAATCACACACACACACACACACACACACACACACACACACACAGGCCCCGTGGTCTCCTGATCCCAAGTTAACTAATTTCAACTGGGTGTACTCACGTACAGTACCAGTCAAAAAAGTTGGACACACCTACTAATTCAAGGGTTCTTTATTTTTACTATTTTCAACATTGTAGAATATTAGTGAAGACATCAAAACTATGAAATAACAGTGTTAAACAAATCAAAATATATTTTATTATTGAGGTTCTTCAAAGTAGCCACCCTTTGCATTGACAGCTTTGCACACTTGGCATTCTCTCAACCAGCTTCATGAGGTAGTCACCTGGAATGCATTTCAATTAACAGGTGTGCCTTGTTAAATTAACTTTTTATGCGTTTGAGCCAATCAGTTGTGTTATGACAAGGTAGGGGTGGTATACAGAAGATAGCCCTAGACCAAGCCCATATTATGGCAAGAACAGCTCAAATAAGCAAAGAGAAACAACAGTCCATCATTACTTTAAGACATGAAGGTCAGTCAATACAGAACTTTGAAAGTTTCTCCAAGTGCAGTCTCAAAAACCATAAAGTGCTATGATGAAACTGGCTCTCATGAGGACCGCACAAGAAAGAAAGACCCAGAGTTAATTCTGCTGCAGAGGATAAGTTCATTAGAGTTACCAGCCTAAATAAATGCTTCAGAGTTCACGTAACAGACACATCTCAACATCAACTGTTCATTAGAGACTGCGTGAATCAGGCTTTCATGGTCAAATTGCTGCAAAGAAACCACTACTAAAGGACACCAATAAGAAGAGACTGGCTTGGGCCAAGAAACATGAGCAATGGACATTAGACCGGTGAAAATATGTCCTTTTGGTCTGATGAGTACAAATTTGAACTGTTTGGTTCCAACCGCTGTGTCTTTGTGAGACGCAGAGTAGGTGAGCGGATTATCTCTGCATGTGTGGTTCCCACCGTGAAGCATGGAGGAGGAGGTGTGGGGGTGCTTTGCTGGTGACACTGTCAGTGATTTATTTTGAATTTAAGGCACACTTAACCAGCATGGCTACCACAGCATTCTGCAGCAATACGCCATCCCATCTGGTTTGCACATAGTCCCACAATCATTTGTTTTTCAACAAGACAATGACCCAACACACACCTCCAAGCTGTGTAAGGGCTATTTGGCCAAGAAGGAGAGTGATGGAGTGCTGCATCAGATGACCTGGCCTCCACAATCACCCGACCTCAACCCAATTGAGATGGTTTGGGATGAGTAGGACCGCGGAGTGAAGGAAAAGCAGCCAACAAGTGCTCAGCATATGTGGGAACTCCTTCAAGACTGTTGGAAAAGCATTCCAGGTGAAGCTGGTTGAGAGAATGCCAAGAGTGTGCAAAGCTGTCATCAAGGGAAAGGGTGGCTATTTTAAGAATCTCAAATATAAAATATATTTTGATTTGTTTAACACTTTTTTGGTTACTACATGATTCCATATGTGTTATTTCATAGTTTTGTTGTCTTCACTATTATTCTACAATGTAGAAAAAAGTTTTAAAAAATAAGAAAACCCCTTGAATGAGTAGGTGTCCAAACTTTTGACTGGTACTGTACGACAGTTGTTAGAAGGATAGTTGCCTTTTATAAATACTGTTAGTAAAGCACATCCGATAAGGTCATCATAGGCTTAGCCTACCATTACGCACAGATTTGCTCCTCCCTATTCTGAACGTTCCTTTCGTCATAATAGCCTAGGCATAGCTGTTAGACTCGCTAAGTTACTAGGCTATGAAAGCGTTCTACGCAGCAGAACACATTTTGAGAGCAGACTTAACCCTCAGGTCTCTTCGTAGTCAGTGACAGTGCCAAGAGTTTCTTAATTTGGTTGTGTTGCTTGTAACGTACCATGGCCGTTAGTGTAGCATGACGTTGCCAGAGGCAAACTTGGTGTGTGTGCGTGCGTGCATGGTACCGTCCACTTGAACCACATATACTATTCAGTGCATTCAGAAAGTATTCAGACCTCTTGACTTTTTCCAAATTTTGATCCGTTACAGCCTTATTCTAAAATGGATTTTAAAAACTCAATCTACACACACTACCCCATAATGACAAGCGAAAACAGCTTTTTAGACATTTTTGGAAATGTATTACAAATAAAAAAAACTATACCTTATTTACATAAGTATTCAGACCCTTTTGCTATGAGACAAAAAATTTAGCTCCGGTGCATCCGGTTTCCATTGATCATCCTTGAGATGTTTCTACAACCTTGATTACCATCATGTGGAACTGGAATAGTACGAACTACTTATTTTCCTTGTTTGGGAAACGTGTGGTTGAGACAAAAATATAATGATAAAAAGCCCCTTAAAACCAACTTCTCATTTGGAAATCAGCCTACGTGGCATTGATATGAGTCAAAAACACTTATTCTGTCAAACTTCACTACAAAGTGTAAATATGACCGAATACATGACCGAATACAAACAGTGTAACTATTCCCTCCGCAAGGCAATCAAACAAGCTAAGTGCCAGTATAGAGACAAAGTAGAGTCGCAATTCAACAGCTCAGACACAAGCGGTATGTGGCAGGGTCTACAGTCAATCACGGATTACAAAAAGAAAACCAGCCCTGTCGCGGACCAGGATGTCTTGCTCCCAGACAGACTAAATAACTTTTTTGCTCGCTTTGAGGACAATACAGTGCCACTGACACGGCCCGCTACCAAAACCTGCGGGCTCTCCTTCACTGCAGTCGAGGTGAGTAAAACATTTAAACGTGTTAACCTTCGCAAGGCTGCAGGCCCAGACGGCATTCCCAGCCGCGTCCTCAGAGCATGCGCAGACCAGCTGGCTGGTGTGTTGACGGACATATTCAATCAATCCTTATCCCAGTCTGCTGTTCCCACATGCTTCAAGAGGGCCACCATTGTTCCTGTTCCCAAGAAAGCTAAGGTAACTGAGCTAAATGACTACCGCCCCGTAGTACTCACTTCAGTCATCATGAAGTGCTTTGAGAGACTAGTCAAGGACCATATCACCTCCACCCTACCTGACACCCTAGACCCACTCCAATTTGCTTACCGACCCAATAGGTCCACAGACGACGCAATCGCAACCACACTGCACACTGCCCTAACCCATCTGGACAAGAGGAATACCTATGTGAGAATGCTGTTCATTGACTACAGCTCAGCATTTAACACCATAGTACCCTCCAAACTCGTCATCAAGCTCGAGACCCTGGGTCTCGACCCCGCCCTGTGCAACTGGGTACTGGACTTCCTGACGGGCCGCCCCCAGGTGGTGAGGGTAGGTAACAACATCTCCACCCCGCTGATCCTCAACACTGGGGCCCCACAAGGGTGCGTTCTGAGCCCTCTCCTGTACTCCCTGTTCACCCACGACTGCGTGGCCATGCACGCCTCCAACTCAATCATCAAGTTTGTGGACGACACTACAGTGCTAGGCTTGATTACCAACAACAACGAGACGGCCTACAGGGAGGAGGTGAGGGCCCTCGGAGTGTGTTGTCAGGAAAATAACCTCACACTCACTAAAACAAAGGAGATGATTGTGGATTTCAGGAAACAGCAGAGGGAGCACCCCCCTATCCACATCGACGGGACAGTAGTGGAGAGGGTAGTAAGTTTTAAGATCCTCGGCGTACACATCACGGACAAACTGAATTGGTCCACCCACACAGACAGCGTTGTGAAGAAGGCGCAGCAGCGCCTCTTCAACCTCAGGAGGCTGAAGAAATTCGGCTTGTCACCAAAAGCACTCACAAACTTCTACAGATGCACAATCGAGAGCATCCTGTCGGGCTGTATCACCGCCTGGTACGGCAACTGCTCCGCCCACAACCGTAAAGCTCTCCAGAGGGTAGTGAGGTCTGCACAACGCATCACCGGGGGCAAACTACCTGCCCTCCAGGACACCTACACCACCCGATGTCACAGGAAGGCCATAAAGATCATCAAGGACAACAACCACCCGAGCCACTGCCTGTTCACCCCTCTATCATCCAGAAGGCGAGGTCAGTACAGGTGCATCAAAGCAGGGACAGAAGCTGTTTTTCAGTCTCTCGATCTCAAGGCCATCAGACTGTTAAACAGCCACCACTAACATTTAGTGGCTGCTGCCAACATACTGACTCAACTCCAGTCACTTTAATAATGGGAATTGATGGAAATGTATGTAAAAATGTATCACTAGCCACTTTAAACAATGCCACTTAATATAATGTTTACATACCCTACATTATTCATCTCATATGTATATACTGTACTCTATATCATCTACTGCATCTTGCCATCTTTATGTAATACATGTATCACTAGCTACTTTAAACTATGCCACTTTATTTATTTATTTATTTTTCAGGGGTGGATCAGCTTAATATTGCGGAAAGAATGTTGCTTCCAATGTAAATGTCTGCATCATTTCCAATCCCCCATATTTTTTGGGGTAAATATATATATCCATACACGTATGCATACATATACACATATATACATACACATACCTATATAGACATACATACTTTTTTAAAGAATATACCTTTATTATTATTCCCCGCAAACCCTACCACCGTTCCCCCAATTGGAGTAAACTAATAAACACTTCTGCTTTTACCTTCAATTTATACATCTTATACACATTTTACAGACGCAGTCTACTTTACAATAGTTCTCTCTTGTTTGTTCTTAGTCCTTCCTCTATTTCTGATGTCCATCGAGTTTGATTTCCACTTGTAACTGTGCTATTTCACAAAAGCTCCGAACCTATACACATTTCACAGATCCCGTATGCCCTACATTGTTTATCTTATTAGTCCCACCCTTCAGCTCCACTCAACCCTTCCCATCTATCTTCCAACATCATCCATTTTGGATTTTTATTTGCCATATATTTTTCAACTGTGCTGTGATGCTTCACAAAAGATTTGAACCTTCCTATTCTCATAGCTTCTACAGATTGTAAATTAAAAATAAACATTTTTGCTAAAATAATTATTATATTATTGATTGATTGACTATGGCTTTTCAAATCCCCCAGTATTGCCATCTGTAGCGTTAGTTCTAGGCAAATGTTGCAATTCTTCAGCCATTCCTGGACCTGTGACCAAAAACGAGCTACATATGGACAATACCAAAATAAATGGTCTAATGACTCTGCCTCCTCACAGCAGAATCTGCAGAGCTGGGAAGATTGTATCCCCCATATATATAACATTCTATTAGTTGCAAGAATTTTGTATAGTAATTTAAATTGGAAAAATTCGAAGTTTTGAATCCGGCGTTGTTTTGCGTATCAATTCATAAACCATGTGCCATGGAATGGGTACATCGAAAATCTCTTCCCAACTATTTTGCAATTTATATGGCACAGCTGTCAGTTTTTTGGTCCTTAAATTAAATTGGTATATGTTTTTATTTATCACACTTTTCTTTAACCATTTATGTTCTTTAATACAGGGCCGACATACAAGTTCCTTACTTTTTTCCCCTTCTACTTGCCTCTTCCATTTTTGTGGTACTGCTGCAATTAATTGGTTGTAATTTTGGGTAGAGCAGACATTTCCATATGTCTGTGTTAGCTGCATGCGTGACATAACTCCACCAGTCCTATTTATGATATCATTCACTAAAATTATACCTTTTTTAAACATTTCTTCGATAAATACTGTTTTTTTATCAATTAATATATTTGAATTTAACCATAATATTTGTTGTACTATTTGTTCCGTCCTTTCAGGTGGATTAAACTGAAATTGCAACCAACTTTCTAAGGCTTGTTTAAAAAATAAAGATATTTTGGAGATTATTTCCTTTTCAACCAACCGAAAGTGAGCAGGTGTAATCTGAATAAAGGGGAAAAGGCCTTTCCTGAATATAGGATGAGACATTCGTACCAATTGACTAGAGAACCAGTTTGGATTTAAGTATAACTTTTGTATGACTGATGCCTTTAGTGAGAGGTCTAATGCTTGAATATTTAATAATTTCTGCCCACCGAATTCATATTCGTTATATAAATAGGCCCTTTTAATTTTATCTGGCTTGCCGTTCCAAATAAAATTGAATATTTTTTGTTCATATAATTTAAAAAGCAGGTCACTAGGTGTAGGCAAAACCATAAGCAAATAGGTAAACTGTGATATAACTAAAGAGTTAATCAGGGTGATTTTTCCACAAATAGACAGGTATTTTCCTTTCCATGGTAGCAAGATCTTATCTATTTTTGCTAACTTTCTATAAAAATGTATTGGAGTGAGAACATTTCTTTCTTTTGGTATTTGTATACCGAGTATGTCCACATCTCCGTCAGACCATTTAATTGGTAAACTACATGGTAATGTAAAATGTGCATTTTTTTGTGATCCAATACGTAATATGGTACATTTATCATAATTTGGTTTTAATCCAGAGAGGATAGCAAAAGTATCCAGATCCTCTAAGAGGCCGTGGAGAGACTGTAATTGTGGTTTTAAAAGAAAACATGAATCATCAGCGTACAATGACACCTTAGTTTTTAAGCCACGGATTTCTAATCGCTTAATATTATTGTTTGATCTAATCTTAGCAGCTAACATTTCGATGGCAATAATAAATAGATATGCCGATAGTGGACAACCTTGTTTTACTCCTCTAGATAGTTTAAAACTTTCTGAGATGTAGCCATTATTTACTATTTTACACCTAGGGTTACTATACATAACCTTAACCCATTTTATAAGAGATTCCCCAAAATTGAAATGTTCTAGGCATTTATATATAAACTCCAGTCGTACTTTATCAAAAGCCTTTTCAAAATCAGCTATGAAAACCAGGCCTGGTGTCCCCGATATTTCATAGTGTTCTATTGTTTCCAGTACTTGTCTTATATTATCTCCAATGTATCGTCCATGTAAAAAACCTGTCTGATTAGGATGAATAATATCTGACAATACTTTTTTAATTCTATGTGCCAAGCATTTTGCTAGGATTTTTGCATCACAACACTGGAGTGTAAGAGGTCTCCAATTTTTTTAACGGACTGGATCTTTATATATACCACTTGGGTCCTGTTTCAGTAATAATGATATCAGACCTTCTTGTTGCGTGTCTGATAATCTACCATTTATATAGGAGTGGTTAAAACAAGCTAATAATGGTCCTTTGAGTATATCAAAAAAAGTTTTGTATACTTCCACTGGTATGCCATCCAACCCTGGAGTTTTCCCATCCTTAAAGGCCCCAATTGCATCAAACAGTTCCTCCTCTGTAATTTGGCCTTCACATGAGTCTTTCTGTACAGATGTTAATTTTACATTATTATTAGGGAAAAAATCCATACAATTAGTGTCAGTTAGTGGAGATGGAGGAGCCTGAAATGAAAACATATTCTTAAAGTACTTTACTTCCTCTTTCAAAATATCATTTGGTGAATCATGCGTGACTCCATCATTTGTAACAAGTTTTAATAAAAACAATTTTGGTAGCATTTCTATATTGTAGATTGAAAAATAATTTGGTGCATTTTCCCCCATATTCCATCCAGTTCGCTTTATTTTTATAATATATTACACTGGATCTTTCTTGAATAAGTTCCTCCATTTCTTTTTGTTTTTCCTCTAACTTATTCTGTGTCTCTATGGTACTGTTTTTATTGCTATCTAACTGTACTGTTAGTCCTTCAATTTCCTTTGTTAATATGGATTCTTTTGATCTAAATTGCTTTTGTTTTATAGATGAGTACTGAATTGCATTGCCTCTAAAGGCACATTTAAAAGTGTCCCATACAATAAGGGGATCTGCTGTACCTATGTTATGTCTGAAAAAGTAAGTTATAAAATCTTCTGTCCTAGTTCTAAACAATTTATCATCTAGTAGACTTTGATAAAATTTCCAATATCCTCGCCCACGCGGAAATTCTGTAAGAGTAATATATATGCCAATTATGTGATGATCCGACCGCATTCTGTCCCCTATCAACACTTTTTAAACTTTTGGTGCCAGAGAGAATGGTATAAGAAAGTAGTCAAGACGACTAGCTTGATTAAGCCTCCGCCATGTATATCTCACTAGGTCAGGATATTTAAGTCTCCATATATCCACTAATTCCAATATATCCATGACATTCATGATTTCCTTAAGTGCCTGAGGGTGATAGTTTGTAGTGTGATTTCCTTTCCGGTCCATAGAGGTATTTAAGACCGTATTAAAATCTCCCACCATAATAATAGAGTCTAGTGTTGCTTGTAGAGTTGATAAATTCTTATATATATTTTCAAAAAAGCTTGGATCATCATTATTCGGACCGTATAGGTTAATAAGCCATATCTGTTTAATTCTATCTGACAATTTGCACATTTGGATCAAAATTATTGTTAATTAAAACGATCACCCCTTTTGAATTTCTTTGCCCATGGGAGAAGTATATTTCACCCCCCCAGTTCTTTTTCCACAAAACTTCATCTAAAACTGTTGAATGGGTTTCCTGTAAACAATAGATATTATATTCCTTCTCTTTTAGCCAGGTAAATACTGATTGTCTTTTCTTATTATCTGCTAGGCCATTACAATTGTAACTGGCTATACTTATTTCACCACCTATCATAATGAGACACAACTTTCAATTCTTCTTATCGAATTATATGTTTGTAAACGTACCATTAAAAAGTAACATGATGATTGAGTGTCTATATAGCTGTACCATGATATTTGCATTTCTACTAAGTAAACCTCCAATTGGTCCCTTCTATTCCACCCGCTAAAAGCCCTCATCCCGAGTTGGGTTGTCATCCCAATGCCCGGCAGACCACCCTCGACCCCCTGTATCCTATAGCCCTGAACCGACTGGGATCCATCCTTTGAAAAGAGCACACAGTGCCATTTACCGAATTGAAGTAGATTAACTGCCAAATGCATTTCCATCGCCCTCACCTCGATTTGTATTATATATAGCTGTGGATCATCCTCTATTGTCCCTAACATCTTTTACTCCTTCGCAACAGTTGTGGGATACACACATACACCCACACTCACTCAACCCATACCCCCACACAACCATAAGCTCACTTACTCAACAATTGCACCAAACCAGAGCCCAACTCAAGATAGGTCTTGATTTACAAATGCACTTGCAGTTGCAGCTGCATGAGAAGGCCTGCAAGACTGCGCAAAAAATAGGCAAAACATGAGCGATTTTATTTACCATTGTCACATCCTAGATGATGGAGGTCAAATGTACACCTTTTCCCTTCAACACCCACAATACGGTCACCCGTATTGACCATATTCCCAAGCATCTCCATGCAGTCCGACTTTGATTTTGTGCCACTAGGGTCACAATAATATGCCCCTCTCTGAATGTCCGAGTGTGACCCCCTCCCCATGGGTTACTGCAGCTAGTGTTGCCAGCACTGCCACTGCCTGGGTTGGGGCACCCCACCGGAATCCCCACCGGCTAGGTACAAGGTCATCAAGGTTCTCATTAGCAGTTTTGAGAATTTCCTTGTGTAGTATGCTCTCCCTTTAGGGGGCTTTGGCTTTGCAGGACCAACCCTGCCAAACAGGCTCAGAATCTTGAGGGGGCAGTGCTGCTCTTGGTCTCTGACCTCATTTTGGCTGCATACAGACCGCTTACAGCATGCACATAAAACAGTTAGGGACTTCTCCTTAGTATCTGGGTGATTCAGGTGGGTGTCTAGGGTATAGGGTCATGGACCGTACCATTAAAACAGGATCATAAATAAATAGATATAATTTATTTAAAAAATGTAGTTCCCCATGATAGGACAACAACAAATCAAATGTATCATTTATTTTAAAACTGTTCCACCATGATAGGACAATAAATAAATAAGACGTATAATTCATTATCATCTGAACAACATTGAAAGCCCTCTCATACACTTTATGTTTATATACCCTACATTACTCATCTCATATGTATATACTGTACTCTATACCATCTACTGCATCTTGCCTATGCCGTTCTGTACCATCACTCATTCATATATCTTTATGTACATATTCTTTATCCCTTTACACTTGTGTGTATAAGGTAGTAGTTGTGGAATTGTTAGATTACTCGTTGGTTATTACTGCATTGTCGGAACTAGAAGCACAAGCATTTCGCTACACTCGCATTAACATCTGCTAACCATGTGTATGTGACAAATAAAATTTGATTTGATAAATAATTATTGTCATAAAGTCAGTCTGGTCCAAAGCAGAGTTTTGTACATGAGTATGTCACAACGTAAATGAAGGTTGGGTTCATTTCAATCCTGCTCACAGCTGTCAGCACACAAGTAATCATACATTTGGAGTCCAGCTGCACGCAAGCCAATTGTAATGCCTGCGGTAATTAGGGACCATGAGACAATACTGTATGTTAAAATTCTATTGGTTCCAAATTTCAATGACTTAACCTCAAACTAACTAAATTGTAGATATTCATATACAAATATTGAAAGCATTTAATGAGAACTATAAGGTGTCCAACATGAAAATATTGTCTAATTTACATTGTGTAATTAATTTACTGATGGTCCCTAACTAGCCCCGGAGATATGCTATCAAAAGTCAAACCAAGTTTGCTACGGTAGCACAACAGCCAGCTGAAGCTAATTGGTGAAATAATTTGGCTAACTCTTCCCACCTGCAAACACCCTCACACACATGAGACATCTGCATCAAACCACACCCCGAAATCAACTCAAGCTGTAAAACAGTGGTCTGGTCCAGAAACGAACCCTAGAGTGTAATACAGCAATCTGCCAACAGATCTTTGCTTAGCATGATAGCCTCTTTCAACAAAACTTTCTTATCCACATTGCTGGTGACTTTAGGTGTCATGATTCATGACCACTACAAAAGTAGTGCCATCAACAAGAACTTCTCACCTTCTCTTTTCAGTGTGGCACAGGATCAATAATATGTTTGTTTAAGGACAAATTATGATACAGGTTTATAGGTTGTGAACTTAGTCGCTGTAACATTTTTGATATCAGTGACAACTTCAACAGGGAAGCTGTATTTACACTAAAAAGAGAGGTGGGGGGGGGGGGCACGTAATCAATAATGGCACACTAGCTGTAGTATTTTGTTTTCTCTCTTGTCCAGCTATTTTAGACCTCAGGAAGCAATTTGTGAGTTTGTTTACTTGACTGCAGTGCTGCTAAAGGCACTTGAAGGCTGAGTGTTGCATTCCAGTCGGTCTTGGTTAGCTAGCTACAGGGCCTTCAAAGTATTTACACCCCTTGACTTTTTCCACATTTTGTTGTTTTACAGCCTGAATTTAAGGTGGATTAAATAGAGATTTTGTGTTACTGGCCTACACACAATACCCCATAATGTCAAAGTGGTATGTTTTTAAAAATGTATAAAAAAATGAAAAGCTGAAATGTCTTGTCATTCAAACCCTTTTTGTTATTACGATCCTAAATAAGTCCTGAATACAAAGTGTTATTTTTGGGGCAAATCGAACAACGCATCACTGTGTACCACTCTTCATATTTTCAAGTATGGTGGTGGCTGCATCATGTTATGGGTATGCTTGTAATCGGCAAGGACTAGTGAGTTTTTGGGGGGATAAAAATAAATGGAATAGAATTAAGCACAGACAAAATCCTAGAAGAAAACCTGGTTCAGTCTGCATTCTAACAGACACTGGGAGACAAATTCACCTTTCAGCAGGATAATAAACTAAAACAAGGCCAATGATACACTGGAGTTGCTTACCAAGACAACATTGAATGTTCTTGAGTGGCCTAGTTAGATTTTCAAGCCGATATAAGACAAAACTATGGCAAGACTTGAAAATGGTTGTCTAGCAATGATCAACAACCAACTTGACACAGCTTGAATAATTTTTAAAAGAATAATGTGCCAATATTGTAAAATCTAGGTGTGCAAAGCGCTTAGACTTTCCCAGAAAGACTCACAGCTGTAATTGCTGCCAAAGGTGATTCTAACATTTTATTGACTCAGGGGATTGAATACTTATCTAATCAAGAAATGTTAGTGTTATATGTTTCATATACAGTACCAGTCAAAAGTTCGGACACACCTACTCATTCAAGGGTTTTTCTTTATTTGTACTATTTTCTACTTTGTAGAATAATAGTGAAGACATCAAAACTTTGAAATGACACATATGGAATCATGTAGTAACCAAGAAAGTGTTAAACAATTCAAAATATATTTGAGATTCTTCAAAGTAGCCACCCTTTTTGCATTGATGTCAGCTTTGCACACTCTTGGCATTCTCTCAACCAGCTTCATGAGGTAGTCACCTGGAATGCATTTCAATTAACATGTGTGCCTTGTTAAAAGTTAATTTGTGGAATTCGTTTCCTTCTTAATTCGTTTGAGCCAATCAGTTGTGTTGTGACAAGGTAGGGGTGATATACAGAATATATCCCTATTTGGTAAAAGACGAAGTCCATATTATGGCAAGAACAGCTCAAATAAGCAAAGAGAAATGACAGTCCATCATTACTTTAAGACATGAATGTCAGTCAATCCGGAACATTTCTAGAACTTTGAACGTTTCTTCAAGTGCAGTCGCAAAAACCATCAAGTGCTATGATGAAACTGGCTCTCATGAGGACCGCCACAGGAAAGGAAGACCCAGAGTTGCAAGCAAGCCTACATTGAGCAGAAAACGGACAGCTGAATTTCTAACGTTTTTAGTCAGATAATGTTACAATTTCCTATTTTCACACCTTCCGGGAAAGATTGTATTGTCCTGCAAACAATTCACAGATTTAAAAAGATGATTTGCAACATTTCTCATCAGCTGGCTAGCAGATCACCAATTAAATTGGTACATTAAATAGTACCTGCAAAACACCAGTCTCAATGTCAACAGTGAAGAGGCAACTCTGGGATGCTGGCCTTCTAGGCGGAGTTGCAAAGAAAAAGCCATATCTCAGACTGGCCAATAAATAAAAAAAAGATTAAGATGGGCAAAGGGCAAAAGAACACACACACTGGACAGAGGAACTCTGCCTAGAAGGCTAGCATCCCAGAGTCGTCTCTTCACTGTTGACGTTGATACTGACGTTTTGCGGGTACTATTTAATGAAGCTGCCAGTTGAGGACTTGTGAGGTGTCTGTTTCTCAAACTAGACACTCTAATGTACTTGTCCTCTTGCTCAGTTGTGCACCGGCGCCTCCCTCTTCTCTTTCTATTCTGGTTAGAGCCAGTTTGCGCTGTTCTGTAAAGGGAGTAGTACACAGCGTTGTACGAGATCTTCAGTTTCTTGGCAATTTCTCAAAACAAGAATAGACTGACGAGTTTCAGAAGAAAGTTCTTTGTTACTGGCCATTTTGAGCCTGTAATCGAACCCACAAATGCTGATGCTCCAGATACTCAACTAGTATAAAGATGGCCAGTTTTATTGCTTATTTAATCAGCACAACAGTTTCAGCTGTGCTAACATAATTGCAAAAATGGGTTTCTAATGATCAATTAGCCTTTTTTTAAATGATCAACTTGGATTAGCTAACACAACATGCCATTGGAACACAGGAGTGATGGTTGCTGTATTTCTGATCAATTTGATGTTGTTATTTTAATGGACAAAAAATATGGTTCTCTTTCAAAAACAAGGACATTTCTAAGTGAACGGTAGTGTATGTCATAGCTGACACCCCATTCTTTTTGCAGACATTTTTTTATCTTAATTCGGAGGAGATACAGTATTTAAGAGTTTTTGGACAACATGTTCGCATGAAAACCTGTGGGAGATTTTATCGTAACTCCATTACCAAAGTTTGCATTGGCACAGTTCTTCCACTAAATTAGTTTTAGTACATTTTTCTTTTCAAATTGTTAAAAGTAGTCCTTTTGCATAGAATTGTATGGTTTGTTCAACTTTGAAATCATAGTTTTTTTTGTTTGGTATGAGTCAAAGCATAGTTCCATTACCTTGGAATTACCCCTGTATTGTTTAGTGTTTGATCATTCTCGGTAGTGAACTTTATATTGTTTTATTGTGCCCCTTCATGTCACTTTTCAATAATATAGGCAGATATTCTGAAAGTCTGGCTTCTAATTTATTCATCATGTGATCATTTTGAACTGAAAACGAAAACCCATATCCAGGTTCCTTTTAACTGACTGCAGTTCAAAATGTAAAAAGTCACTCGCACATCTTGTTGCAGGTACATGGTAACAAAGAGAACTTTAAAGAAAAGAGAAACCTGCACACTGCTCTTGTTAGTATCACAGTTTTTTTTATTGAAGCTTACGTGTCAGCCTAACTGAGTGCAGTTAGTATTGTTTCCATTATCATATATTTTTCATATGAACTTGGTCCATGTGAACATTTTGGTGGTTGGGCACAATGGAGAGATGGTAAAATGCTCTGCCACTGCTGATAGGATTAAGCTTGTGTAACTAGGCTATGTATTTTTGCTGATAACACATTAACCTTTGATTGTCTCTGTGGTCTGGGAGCATTGTTTATACGTGCAGTACCAGGCATGTCTGAGGTACCTCTGTAGGTAACTGAGAGGATTAGCATGTGTGTTGTATTGCAGCCTGTCAGATTGTCTCCGAGTTGAAACATTTGTCTGTCGCGGTTGACTGAACACCTTGTGTAGGATATGGCTGACAAAATGTTTGGCTTACAGAGAAGGTAAGACATGCACTTGTGACCTGAGCAGTGACAGCACAACCATTACCTTCTGTAGAGACTGAACTTTGGCTGATTGCTGTGAAGGTCCAATGCTGCTGTTTCCTCCTTGTTCTGGGTTTGGCCTGTGAGTCCGATGTTGGTGAACTTGCTTGCTGGATGGGAATGTTCTTCTAGAAGTCCTACATCCTAATTTACCGGGACCTACTTTACATGATGCAGAGATTTGTCCCAACACAGAAATGACTGATTGCAGTTGCTTGATGTTTTACTTGAGTTGTACGAATGAAATATTAATAAAAAGCGTGAGGCATTGATGCATGTGTGCTCTTGGACAACCACTTGTATGTTTTCTCTTTCCAGGCCTAGCATGTCTCACCCACATCTGGTGAAGAAGGGTCGCGAGCACCGAAAAATTGAGCTGCAAAGACACTTCACCGTGGCCTCGCCGGCTGAGTTTGTCACCCGCTTTGGAGGAAACCGTGTGATAGATAAGGTAAGATATCCCTCCCTGTCTGTCTGTGCCTTTTTTGGATGCGTGTCACTAAATGTGTGTCTCTCTTGACTAAACTCATCAAGCTACGAGCAACAGACAACAAAATAGTGTCAAATGTTGAGTTGAGTACTGTTTACTTTCTTCTCTTTTTTTTCTTTCTTTCTCTCTCTCTTTTTGTCTCTCTCCCACTTTTTCTCTTTCACAAGGTGCTGATAGCTAATAATGGCATAGCGGCGGTCAAATGTATGCGTTCCATCCGCCGTTGGTCCTATGAGATGTTCCGGAATGAGAGGACCATCCGTTTTGTGGTGATGGTCACCCCCGAGGACCTGAAAGCAAACGCAGGTCAGTGAAACATGTTTTAGCAGGTCATCATCATCATCAGCTCCAGATCATTGTTCCTCATTGTGTCTCTTGGCACATCTGTAGATAAAGTCGACAGCGAGTCACTCAATTACTCCAAAGAAATGCTTTCTGTGTGAACTTCTCACGAATAACTAATGTGACTGTATGTGTGTGACTCTTCTATAGAGTATATCAAAATGGCGGACCACTATGTACCCGTACCCGGCGGCGCCAACAACAACAACTATGCCAACGTAGAGTTGATAGTGGACATCGCCAAGAGGATCCCTGTACAGGTCAGACGGTGCTCCTCCATCTCCACTCTCACCCACAGGAGAATTCGTTTTTGCTTAGAAGGGACATTACCAATCCCAAATCAAGTCACAATGTTCTACGATGGATGGACCGTGGCCGTATTAAGTGCATCGATGAATGTTGCTGTCAAATTGGTCTGAGAGGCTTTGTCCCTTCTAGTAATTATATTTTCATGGCTCCGACTCTGATCTCAGTTTTCTTATTGTTCACAGGCGGTCTGGGTTGGATGGGGTCACGCCTCTGAGAACCCCAAACTGCCTGAGCTCTTGGACAAGAACGGAATCTCCTTCTTAGGTACAGCCCGGCATGAAGCTGTTTGTGGATTATTGGATGGTTAACTCGCGTTACAACACAAGCACCATTCATTGTGGTGTGTTGATGTAGATATGTTTTTTATTTTTTATTTTTTGCGTGTGTCTCAGGGCCATCCAGTAAGGCCATGTGGGCCCTGGGTGATAAGGTGGCCTCCTCCATCGTGGCCCAGAGCGCAGACATCCCCACCCTGCCCTGGAGTGGATCAGGTGATATACCCCCTTACCTGCACACTTACCCCCAGACCTCCCCCATCCTTGCATCTTAACCCCTTCCCCACACCCCCAATCTGGTATTACAAAAGACTTACAAGACAGTATTAGGACTCTGACTGGGTGACTGACTGTTGTGTTTTAACACTAGCGGTTTTGAAGATGATTCTGTTCTATTCTATACTCTGTCATAAGTGTATTTGTTCTGAGCTAGGTCTCATGTTATTTTCTTTTGCGTGTGCTGTAGGTCTGAGAGTAGACTGGACAGAGGAGGACCAGAGGCTCGGCCATGTGATCAGCGTGCCTCCAGAGGTCTACGTGCACGGCTGCGTGCGTGATGTTGACGATGGACTTGCGGTAAGCATCTCCACGCCATCGCCAATGCTGAAACCATTGAGACATCCTTTGCAGCATATGACAAATAGTCACTGGAGAGGTATTTAATTCACTCTGTTTGTATTGATGTCCTTTAAGAGGTCTGAAACGATGTATTTCAATGTGTTTCTTTCCCGAGCAATGGAAATGCTGTCCCTAACTCGCTTTTAAACCAAGGTTCATGAACAGTGGAGCAAACTGAAGATGAAACGTGTTGGTTTTAACAATAAAATATTTGATTTCAAGTTCAGGGTTGCTGAATATCCTTTCATCTTCAATGTGCTTTCTCCTGAAAGGGAGCAGACACAATTGGCTACCCGGTGGTGATAAAAGCGTCAGAAGGAGGAGGGGGCAAGGGCATCCGGAAGGTGGACAACGCTGAGGACTTTGCCAGCTTCTTTAGACAGGTTTGTGTCATTGCATTTCGCATGCACGCACACACACACACACACACACGCACACACATTTTACATACTTTATTTGAATCCACATCCACACAGCTAGGCTGCCCATAACACCTGAAACACACACACACACTGCATGGGGATGTCATGTCCATAATTAGCACAATTTTGTGTTAACCTCATCTAATACAAATCGATGGATCCATCCATCTACAGGTGCAGGCGGAGGTGCCCGGCTCGCCCATCTTCGTCATGCAGTTGGCCCAGCATGCCCGTCACCTGGAGGTCCAGATCCTTGCCGACCAGTACGGCAACGCCATCTCCCTGTTTGGCCGAGACTGCTCCATCCAGCGGAGACACCAGAAGATCATTGAGGAGGCCCCGGCCACCATAGCATCTTCCACCACCTTTGAGCACATGGAGCAGGTGAGACACAGAGGGCCTTTCCTTGTCATTGTGTTCGCCATTGTAATGACGATTCTCCACTTTGACATTTAGATACTTGTTTTTCGGCCATTTCACTATTCCATAGTTGTGTTCATTAGGGCACACAACGGAAAATGTAGTCCCTCCCTGTTTTAGTCAGTTATCTTCCTCTTGGTGCCTAATGAACACAAGCCCCCTCCCCCATGTCAGTATGCAGTGCGGATGGCTAAGATGGTGGGCTACGTGAGCGCAGGCACCGTGGAGTACCTCTTCTCTGAAGACGGGAGCTTCCACTTCTTAGAGCTCAACCCCCGTCTGCAGGTGGAACACCCCTGCACAGAGATGATTGGGGATGTCAACCTGCCCGCTGCCCAGCTACAGGTACGCAGCAGCCAGAGGTCAGGGTTTAATCTCGTCCTTTGACTTAGTTAATGATCGCATTCCATTTTTTTCTCAGTAAAATGTTATATTTATGTGGTTGTTGAGATGTTCTGAAAGCTTTAGGAACTGTGAATAGTTCCTTGGGAATAAACAATGTTAACTTGGTCTTTCTCCTTTGTTGTAGATAGCCATGGGGATCCCTCTCCACAGGATCAAAGACATCCGCATGCTTTATGGAGAGACCCCTTGGGGGGACACCACCATCAACTTTGAGGCCCCAGACTGTGTACCCAGTCCCCGGGGACACGTCATTGCGGCCCGCATCACCAGCGAGAACCCAGACGAGGTGTGCATTCTACAGGGCTGGCCTGCCATATTCTTAACAAGAGATGGCATGGGTTCTGCAGGCTCACAACTGACCTGTCCTCCCTCCTTGTCACTCGCAGGGCTTCAAGCCCAGCTCGGGCACAGTGCAGGAACTCAACTTCCGCAGCAGTAAGAACGTGTGGGGCTACTTCAGTGTCGGGGCTACCGGGGGGTTGCACGAGTTTGCTGACTCCCAGTTCGGCCACTGCTTCTCCTGGGGGGAGAACCGAGAGGAGGCAATTTCGTGAGTCCTTCCTTGCCTTGTTGTGTTGTAGACTAGACTATCAGTTATTCTGATGAAGTCCCTATCAACCGCTAGCCCCTACTCCCTAACCACTCCTGTAGACCTGAGAGGATACGATAGGTGGAAGCAATATGGGGACATTTTCACCTGGCCAATCAGAAGGCAAGATTAAGCTATTATCAAAGTGCTCTCAGATCTACAGGAGTGATTAGGGTGTATGGGCTCGGCTCAGATCCATTTGGAATTCTGCATGAGTTGGTGGTTTGTGTGTTGGTGTCTTACCATACCTGGGGGGTGGTGGTGGTTACTGTGTGGTGGCGCAGGAACATGGTGGTGGCCATGAAGGAGCTGTGTATCCGGGGGGATTTCAGGACCACGGTTGAGTACCTCATCAAGCTGCTGGAGACAGAGAGCTTCCGGAACAACGACATCGACACGGGCTGGTTGGATAATCTCATCGCAGATAAAGTTCAGGTAGAGGACCCTTGTGGAATATGAACGTAAATCTTAAAAAAGTCAATCCTGTAAGACTACAGTTGGTTAAAAACAAATCTCCAACGTCTGTGTGTGTGTTCTCCCTGAAGGCGGAGAGGCCAGACACCATGCTGGGCATTGTCTGCGGGTCGTTACACGTGGCGGACGCTAGTTTCAGGAAGAGCATGTCCGACTTCCTGCACTCACTGGAAAGGTGGCCTACTATAGCCCAATTCACATTCTCACCCCCTCTTCTCCCTTAAGTGTGCAATTGTTACTTCCCCCTCAAGGCTGAAAAAATATTGGATTGGCATGGAGTTAGATGGAGTGTTTTTCTCCCATATTTGTTACAACCAATCCAATGCTTATAAATCCTTGAGGAGGAGTGAACAAGTAGATACCTGGGGAGAAGGAAGAGAATCCGAATATCACCTTTGTCGGTCCAATGTGTTATTGGTGTAATGTTGTACACCTGTCTAAATCCAGTATGTGAAATGTCCTTCTGTAGGGGCCAGGTGTTGCCTGCAGCGAGTTTGCTCAATACTGTCGAGGTGGACCTGGTCTACGAGGGGATCAAATACTGCCTCAAGGTACGAAGACCTCTCATTACACCTGTCTCATTCTCTGTCATGACTTGATCTCATCCTCTCAGGGATAAGTGCTTCTCCATCTGCATTGCTTGCTGTTTGGGGTTTTAGGCTGGGTTTTTGTATAGCACTTTGTGACATCATCTGATGTAAAAAGGGCTTCATAAATTAATTTGATTGATCAGGGGCGAATCCTAATTTCAGTCAAATTTTCACTTAATCATGCATTGATGTCAATAGGAGATTAAGTAAAAATTCATTTCAAGAGGAAGTTTGGATTCGCCCCTCAGTTATCAACCAATAAGACTTCAACATTGTTTGTGACTGACAGGTGGCTCGCCAGTCCCCCACCACGTATGTTGTCATCATGAATGGCTCGGACATTGAGATCGATGTCCACCGGCTGAGCGATGGCGGCCTCTTGCTCTCTTACAATGGCAGCAGCTACACCACCTACATGAAGGAGGAAGTGGACAGGTGGGACTTTCTGTCGGGTGGATGGATGGGCCATTAAGCCGATTCTTTTGCCATCATGAACGTATGTATTTGTAACCCTCTAGCTACCGGATCACTGTTGGCAACAAGACGTGTGTGTTTGAGAAGGAGAAAGACCCTACTGTGCTGAGGTCGTCCTCTGCTGGTAAGCTCCTGCTGTACCTGGTGGAGGACGGAGGCCATATCTGTGCAGGGAACTCGTATGCAGAGATCGAGGTGAGTGAGGAGTCCATGAAAACTTACTGTATGTCTACAGGTTTGGTTTTCATAATTAGATAATCGTTACATGGGTAGTCAGTCTTGTTTGTGTGTGTGCGTGCGTGCTCCGACTGACTTCTGCGGTGCGTCTGCAGGTCATGAAGATGGTGATGACACTGACAGTGGTGGAGTCTGGCTGTGTCCACTATGTGAAGAGGCATGGGGCGGTGCTGGCGCCTGGCTGTGTGGTGGCACGCATGGACCTGGACAACCCCAGCAGCATCCATCCAGCAAGTCACCCCCTCACCTACTTCAATACAACTCTATGGCTGCATCTAAACTGGCACACTATCCCATATATGTACTGTACTATATAGGGAATAGGGTGCCATTTCGGACACAGCCTGTAACACAGCTATTATAGTAGGCATTCTTATCACATAATACAGTACAAATCACATAGTAGTGCAATAGGTTTAAAACATACACCACCGTACAAAAACGTTTGGGGTCACTTAAATGTATGTTTTCATGGGAAAAAAGGACATGAAATGAGTTGCAAAATGAATAGGAAATGTAGTCAAGATGTTGACAAAGTTATAAATAATGATTTGTAATTGAAATAGTAATTGTGTCCTTCGAACTTTGCTTTCATCAAAGAGTCCTCCATTTGCAGCAATTACAGCCTTGCAGACCTTTGGCATTCTAGTTGTCAATTTGTTGAGGTAATCTGAAGAGATTTCACCTCATGAGATTTCACCTTATGATGGGCACTTCTTACGTACCATACGGTCAAGCTGCTCCCACAACAGCTCAATAGGGTTGAGATCCGGTGACAGTGCTGGCTACTCCATTATAGACAGAATACCAGCTGACTGCTTCTTCCCTAAATAGTTCTTGCATAGTTTGGAGCTGTGCTTTGGGTCGTTGTCCTGTTGTAGGAGGAAATTGGCTCCAATTAAGCACCGTCCACAGGGTATGGCATGGCGTTGCAAAATCTTCAAGATCCCTTTTACCCTGTCCAAATCTCCCACTTTACCACCACCAACACAACCCCAGACCATCACATTGCCTCCACCATGCTGGACCGATGGCGTCAAGCACTCCTCTAGCATCTGTTCTTTTTTTCTGCGTCTCACGAATGTTCTTCTTTGTGATCCGAAACTCAAACTTAGATTTGTCTGTCCATAACACTTTTTTCCAATCTTCCTCTGTCCAGTGTCTGTGTTCTTTTGCCAATCTTTTCTTTTTATTGGTCAGTCTGAGATATGGCTTTTTCTTTGCAACTCTGCCTAGAAGGCTAGCATCCCGGGGTCGCCTCTTCACTATTGACGTTGAGACTGGTGTTTTGTGAGTACTATTTAATGAAGCTGCCAGTTGAGGACTTGTGAGGCTCTGTTTCTCAAACGAGACACTCTAATGTACTTGTCCTCTTGCTCAGTTGTGCACCGGGGACTCCCACTCCTCTTTCTATTCTGGTTAGAGCCAGTTTGCGCTGTTCTTGTGAAGGGAGAAGTACACAGCGTTGTACGAGATCTTCAGTTTCTTGGTATTTTCTCGCATGGAATAGCCTTCATTTCTCAGAACAACAAAAGACTGATGAGTTTCAGAAGAAAGTTCTTTGTTTCTGGCCATTTTGAGCCTGTAATCGAACCCACAAATGCTGATGCTCCAGATACTCAACTAGTCTAAAGAAGGCCAGTTTTATTGCTTCTTTAATTAGCCCAACAGTTTTCAGCTGTGCTAACATAATTGCAAATTATAAATTAGCCTTTTAAAATGATCAACTTGGATTAGCTAACACAACGTGCCATTGGAACTCAGGATTGATGGTTGCTGATAATGGGCCTCTGTACGCCTATGTAGATATTCCATAAAAAATCTGCCGTTTCCAGCTACAATAGTCATTTACAACATTAACAATGTCTACACTGTATTACTGATAAATTTTTTGTTATTTTAATGGTCAAAAAATGTGCTTTTCTTTCAAAAAGAAAGACATTTCTAAGTGACCGCAAACTTTTGAATGGTAGTGTACATCATGTAAATCACACACCTTCACATAAGCATGGACAACAACCCACCTACACAACAGTCCCATCAGTCAGCCAGTCAATAGCAGGGATGGCGCAGTGGTCAGTTACACATTTGGAGTTTATACACATTTGGTTTATATCTGAATCTCTGTCTTCCTGTGGATCTCTTAGGTGGAGCTGAATACGGCCTCTCTCCCAGCCCAGCAGCCGCTGCCCATCGTGGGGGAGAAGCTCCACCAGGTCTTCCACATGGTCCTGGAGAACCTGGTCAAGGTCATGGATGGCTACTGCCTCACCGAGCCCTACTTCAGCAACAAGGTGGGGGCCTCCACCTACTGCAGCGCTGCACATACCAATAGAGTGGCCGCAAGGTTGCAGGTCGACATTAATATCGTAGTCGAGCAGATTATCAGATGGCATAATGCCCCAAAGAAGTCTTTTATCTTCTCCGGAACCATGTAAATCTTGTCAGATTGCTATGAAGACAAGTTGGAATGCGGGCATTTGCATCCCTTGTGCACACTGTAGAATGGGAATGTTGATTGAGCTGTGGGACAAGGGTGTGATATGAGGGTGTGATGACAGTATGTTCCCCCCACCCCTTCAGGTGAAGCAGTGGGTGGGCACCCTGATGAAGACCTTGCGGGACCCCTCGCTGCCCCTGCTGGAGCTGCAGGAGATCATGACCAGCGTGTCCAGCCGAATCCCGCCCGGTGTGGAGAAGGCCATCCGCAAGGTCATGGCCCAGTACGCCAGCAACATCACCTCGGTGCTCTGCCAGTTCCCCAGCCAAAGGGTGAGTGACTTAGCCTGGAATCCTAACTGATATGCTCCGTTTGACCATTCTCACTTCGCAAAAGTGAGTGGCCTCGGAGTACCTTAGTAGCAGGTTGGTCCCCAGATCTGTTTGTGCTGTCTTGCCAACTCTTACAGTCATTGTCAGTCCCCATACACTCGCCACCACATGATCAGACTTGGGACTGGGAATTGAATATATGCACAGTGAACTGCATCCACTCTCAGCTAATGAAGTGAATCCTTCTACAGTATGCCTGCTGAATTTGTTCCCCCTCCATTTTAGATTGCCTGCATCCTGGACAGCCATGCGGCCACCCTACAGAGGAAGGCTGACCGGGAAGTGTTCTTCATGAACACTCAGAGTATCGTCCAGCTGGTGCAGAGGTCCCACTTCTCTTATTTCACATCTGAATCATCACTCCATAACAGACATGACTTCAGATATATGAAGTTTGAGTGGATTGTGATATGAATGTGCTGCAGGTACCGCAGTGGAATCCGGGGTTACATGAAGTCTGTGGTGCTTGATCTGCTCAACCGTTACCTTCAGGTGGAGATGCAGTTCCAGCAAGGTGATTGGTGTTTCACTGTGGATATAATCAAGACATAAGACTGTATCCTGCTGTTGTATGAGTTATTTTATATTGTGGTGATACATGGTATGCCAATATTTTTCCTTTTGTGAACAGCTCACTACGACAAGTGTGTGATCAACCTGAGGGAGCAGTACAAGCCTGACATGACCCCTGTGCTGGAGAGCATCTTTTCTCACGCCCAAGTCTCCAAAAAGAACATCCTGGTCACTATGCTTATTGTAAGGCTACTTTCTCAACTTAACACCCACAGCTCTGCCTCCACTTGTTGAAGAACAAGTGAAGCTTAAACATTAATTCAGCCTCAATCTTTATAAAGGAAAATGCATTGCGCAAATGTTTATGCTATTTCGGAGGGGTCAACCAACACAACCTGCAAGCTGTTCCTCTGCTTGACTTTGTCATTGGTAATTGAAACCCAGCCTGGTCTCATAGACTAGACGTAGTATAGTAAATGTAAATCCGGGACACTCAAATTATACTGAACAAAAATATAATGAACAAAAATATAAACGCAACATGCAACATTTTCAAAGATTTTACTGAGTTACAGTTCCCATTCTACCTCATATCTATTGATTTCACATGACTGGGAATACAGATATGCATCTGTTGGTCACAGATGCCTTAAAAAAAAAGTAGGGCTGTGGATCAGAAAACCAGTCAGTATCTGGTGTGACTACCATTTGCCTCATGCAGAAGCTTCGCATAAAGTTGATCAGGCTGTTGATTGTGGCCTGTGGAATGTTGTCCCACTCCTGTTCAATGACTGTGCGAAGTTGCTGGATATTGGTAGGAACTGGAACACGCTGTCGTACACGTTGATCCAGAGCATTCCAAACATGCTCAATGGGTGACCTGTCTGGTGAGTATGCAGGCATTGGATGCAGGCCATGGAAGAACTGGGACATTTTCAGCTTCCAGGAATTGTGTGCAGATCCTTGTGTCATGTAGCCGTGCATTATCATGCTGAAACATGAAGTGATAGCGCCGGATGAATGGCACGACAATAGGCCTCAGGTATCTCTGTGCATTCAAATTGCCGTTGATAAAATGCAATTGTGTTTGTCCGTAGTTTATGTCGTCCAAAACCATAACCCCACCACCACCATGGGGCATTCTGTTCACAATGTTGACATCAGCAAACCGCTCACCCACACAATGCCATACATGTGGTCTGCGGTTGTGAGGCCGGTTGGATGTACTGCCAAATTTTCTAAAACAATGTTGAAGGCAGCTAATGGTAGAGAAATTAATATTACATTTTCTGGCAACAGCTCTGGTGGACATTCCTGCAGTCAGCATGCCAATTGCAGGCTCCCTCAACTTGAGACGTGTGGCATTGTGACAAAACTGCTCATTTTTAGTGGCCTTTTATTGTCCCCAGCAAAAACCTGTGTAATGATCATGCGTTTTAGTCAGCAAAGGAGAAATTCTCACTGGCAGCGATGCAGGGTAGGGTGGAAAGTAGGGTGGTTGGTCGGGGTGGAGAGGTGAGCTTATAACTGTGGGGTGGGTGTATAACGCAACCCAAAGGTTGCTAGTTCAAATCTCATCACAGACAACTTTAGTATTTTAGCTAATTAGCAACTTTTTAACTACTTTGCAACTACTTAGCATGTTAGTTAACCATTCCCCTAACCTTAACCCTTTATCTGAACTCCTAAACTTAACCCTAAACCCTAGCCTAGCTAACGTTAGCCAGCTAGCTAATATTAGCCACCTAGCTAGAATTCATAACATAACATACGTTTTGCTAATTCGTAAAATATTAATGTTTTGCAAATTTGTAATACATTATACGTTTTACAAATTCAAACCTATAAGTTTTGCAAATTTGTAACTTATTGTACATTTTGCAAATTCGTACCATATAATACGAATTGTAATTCGTGACATATCATACGAAATGGGTGATGGACATCCACAAATTAATACATACCATACGAAAGGTAAAATATCATACTAAATCGAGTGTCTCGGATTTACATACAGAATAATACGAAATGCTCTGAGACCAGGTTCTGAAACCACACCTGTCTTTATAATACATTGTAATAATTTTCAGTGAACCCGTAATGCAGTGTTCCTACATATGTAGTTTGTTGTATTGGGGCCATGTTTTACATCTTTCTAATGCTAATAGGGAGTGGGTTGTGTATCCCTGGTGATGTTTAGGATCAGCTGTGTGGCCGGGACCCCACCGTAACAGACGAGCTGATGGCCATCCTGAACGAGCTCACACAGCTCAACAAGATGGAGAACTCAAAGGTGGCTCTGCGTGCCAGACAGGTACGTTTCGCAACTGTTTGTACTTAATGACGTTTTCCCACAATGGAGTGTACCGTTCTTCAACATTCTAAGACTTCAGTCAGACTGGTAGGACCTTAGTCAGATAAGATGATAGATGTTATTCACTTAGATAAGCAGTTTAGTAGCTACAAAACAACACATATTGATGGACAAGTGTGTATTTTGCAGGTTTTGATAGCTTCCCATCTGCCTTCTTATGAACTGAGGCACAACCAGGTGGAGTCCATCTTTCT
Source organism: Salvelinus namaycush (assembly GCF_016432855.1). NCBI lineage: Eukaryota > Metazoa > Chordata > Actinopteri > Salmoniformes > Salmonidae > Salvelinus > Salvelinus namaycush. Next base: position 15,518,532 of record NC_052307.1, read on the forward strand.
GTCTGCCATTGACATATATGGGCACCAGTTCTGCCCAGAGAACCTGAAGGTGAGCATCATATTTTCTGCGTTGTATGCAAAACAGCATTTTTTTTTTTTTGTTGACTTGCACAACATCTAAAGGATAATATTGCTTTTCCCCTCGGCAGAAACTCATCCTGTCTGAGACCACCATCTTCGATGTTTTGCCCAATTTCTTCTACCACTCTAACCGGGTGGTGTGCATGGCTGCCTTGGAGGTGAGCATAGTGAACAGCATATAAACCGGAATTGGCTTCATCCTGATGGAGATCATTTCGCAAAAATTCTCCCTTATGTTCTCTTCCCGCTGTCCCCTCCCTATAGGTGTACGTACGCAGGGGCTACATTGCTTATGAGCTGAACAGCCTCCAGCATCGCCAGTTGCAGGACGGGACGTGTGCTGTAGACTTCCAGTTCATGTTGCCGTCGTCCCACCCCAACAGGTACCCAGCCAACGGCAGACACCAGTTCTCTGCCAGCGTCATAAAGCAGCTCTACACCAAACTCACTACCCTATCTCCCAACTATGGAATTCAGATAATTTTGACTGTTGCAACATACAATACAAGGCTTCCATAGCTGCCAGGTACAAGGCTTCCATAGCTGCCAGGTACAAGGCTTCCATAGCTGCCAGGTACAAGGCTTCCATAGCTGCCAGGTACAAGGCTTCCATAGCTGCCAGGTACAAGGCTTCCATAGCTGCCAGGTCTCCCCTTGTGCCAAAAAGTGACCAGTAAGAAGTCTGTGAGTTGAGATAGAAGGAACAGGGTGGGTGCAATTTGCCATAAACTGGGGGATTCGAAAACAGACATAGAAATGACAGTTAGTTTACAACACAAAGTTACAACTCTGCCATTATGATAACTGTGTCAAAAGAAAAGTTGTTTGTAGTTAATTCACTATTCACCACGTAAGGCTTTAATTATGTTAAGCAATGTGAATGGAAATCTATTGTATCTGGTAATTTTTTTTGGGGGGGGGGGGTGTATCTTTGTTAACGAATGAGCCAATCGATGTTCAGTCCCTATACTGAGAGCCCTAATAAAGCCTGTAACCCCTGGTCATGGTATAGTCTGTATGCTGCTTCCATTTGGGCACAGCAATACTGTCCAATACTCTGTCCTTCCTCAACCCCCCCAACATTTTTTTTTTTACCCTTATTTTACTAGGTAAGTTGGCTGAGAACACATTCTCATTTACAGCAACGACCTGGGGAATAGTTACAGGGGAGAGGAGGGGGGCTGAATGAGCCAATTGTAAGCTGGGGATGATTAGGTGACCGTGATGGTATGAGGGCCATATTGGGAATTTAGCCAGGACACCGGGGTTAACACCCCTACTCTTACAATAAGTGCCATGGACTCTTTAGTGACCACAGAGAGTCAGGACACCCATTTTACATCCCATCCGAAAGATGGCACCCTACACAGGGCAATGTCCCCAATCACTGCCCTGGGGCAGATTTTTTTAGACCAGAGGAAAGGGTGCTTCCTACTGGCCCTCCAACACCACTTCCAGCAGCATCTGGTCTCCCATCCAAACCAGCAGTGGGATGCAGGGTGGTATGCCCTTTGGAACAAACCCTCAATATCGTTGTTTCCCACCGCCACTTTGGGGCAAATAGTCAGACCGAGGTAAACTATTGGGATTAATTGCTGTTCTATAAGATTGCTTTCAAGATGGCAACGCTCCGATTCCACAAACCAGGAAAAGGACTTCAGTCATTTATTGTTTAAAACGTTTTTTTTTTCTCTTACAGACTGTTTTTGAAAAAAATATTTTCAAAGTGGCGCAAATTCTATTTTACTGAAAGTCGGGCCTGATTGCAGAGGCTTAACTGTTCCCTCTGCTCTCTTATTTTGTTATAAGTCAGGTTTCATGAATGCAACCTGAAAGATCACAATGGATCTCAATCACACACAGTACAGAAATACAATTCATAAGCTGCTTTGAACTTTTTAACTTTAAAATGATTTTTCATGATGATTATTAATGTGTGCAAAGCTAGAGTATGTCATAAAGTGCTTTGAAACTAATAAGAATGCAAGAGGTAAAGGAAGAGCTTTCAGGTGGATCATCCACTGCTAACATTCACCTGCCAATTGTCTGATTTCAGAGGGAGCAGCCCTACTCTGAACAGGTAGATTACAGCTCCTCCTGGCTCTGTCTGTGTATGTCTCCTAGCAATGCATGGCTTTTCCCCCTCGCTTTTTGAAACTGTAAACCTCTGCCAAAGGAATTTCTAATGTTGTGTATTGTTTGTCTTAACTTTCATAGAGATAATTAGCTTTTGGGAGGCACATTTAATTTGTCTGACCTACAGTATGCATTGTGCCTTTTAAAACCTTGTGTGATTCCTTTGTGACAAAAAGGGGATTCTGTATTCTACCAGAGGCTGATTTGACCCTCATAGGCCACTGTGGTAATCTGCCCCACCACTTTCAATCAAACACAATCAGTCAATCAGTTCATATTATGAAACGTATTATCAAAGAAAAAAAGTGTCTAGTGAACAAAGATATTGCTGTCTGTTATGCTTTGTGGAAAGACAACATGTACAGTATGCTGTTGGCATCATAATGTAAACTTGCTGTCAGTTGATCACCAGTGCCTACACTCATTTGTGTCGATGGTTGTTCACCATGCCTAGTGCTGAAGAAAAGCAACCCCCAACCTTAACTGAACATTGCTCTCTGTGCCCACCCAAAACCTACCCAGGAGTCACCAGTGTATCCTCCCTCCCCTCAGGGTGGCGATGCCGGTGAACAGCACAGGGCAGCTTGAGATGAGGCGGCAGGGTAGCGAGCTCTTCCTAGAAGGGGCACTCTCTCCCCCCTGTCAGCGCATGGGGGCCATGGTGGCCTTCCAATGTTTTGAAGACTTCAAAAGGTGAAATAACACAGAGAACAACTCTTGGGTGTCAGGTTTGCATGGTAGAAATATGTAGGCTGGGTAATATAGGGTAATAATATGCCTTGTCCTGACCTGACCAGTGTGTCCATCCGCTGGCTGTGTGTGCAGGAACTTTGACGAGGTCATCTCCAGCTTTGCTGACCCGCTCCTGGAGAGCCCGCTGTTCTCCGAGGCTTGCCCCAGCCTCTACGAGGAGGACAACTGCAAGGTGACCATGTGATGGGATCGTGTTACACAGGCTTTACAGACCTTTTGACTCTGGTGGTGTTTGCGAGCCGCCCCCAAGTGATCCCCTAAATGGACCAAAATATTAGACAGAAAATATATACTGTTTGCCTAATACTAATGATTTGTATGTTTATAATATAAGACATTTATATTATTTTGTTATCATCTATGTTAATTAACTGTACATCTCATAGAGTATCTTTAAGAGGATCATTTGGTATATAAGGGGGAAGGCTGAGATTTCTCACTAAGCTGTGATTGATTTCCCCTGCGCACCTGCAGAACATGAGGGAGAACCCCATCCATATCATCAATGTGTCCATCAAGTCGGCGGACACAGAGAATGACGATGCCTTGGTCACAGCCTTCGCTGCCTTCGCCCAGTCTAAGGTCAGCAGCACTGTTCATCCCTCCCAAACTCGCTCAGTAACATTATAGATTTCTCTCATAGGGGGGAATCTTAAAGGGGTTCACCCCTTCATTATTATCTCAGTGTCCTATGATTTCTGCACTAGGATTATACTTGATATGATCATTTCTTATTCCAGAAAGTTTTACTCTTTGAGCACGGCATCCGAAGGATCACGTTTTTAGTTGCACAGAGGGTAAGATGTTTCTACAAGACCATTTGAAATAGCCTCGTACGATCATCCTGATCTCCCAAGCTTCCATTCTGTTGCACGGGATCCATGTAGCGAAACAGAATGTAAGCTTGGAGATCAGAATGGTCATACGAGGCTACATTTGAAATTCCCTTTGTTGATGTTGAATAAAATGGTGAGTAGTACTCCGTCATCTCTTACTATTAATAAGTGTGGCTTGCAAAAGCAGCCACACTTTAAATATTGTACCACTCATTTCTGACTTCTAGTTATTCTTTACAATGCTGCTCCTCTTACACCGTTTAAGCTAGAAACGCAATTCAAACTTTAAAACAAGCAGACTGGTCTTGAATAGCGTGATTTTATACAATTTCCTATACTAATCATACTTATAAAACTTATTGAACTTCATCCACTTTCACTCTATTTCTTCAACATTCTAAAGCTTCCATTGTGACATCATGACTTCCAACATTCCATTCACTGTGAATGCAACTTTTGACACAAATCAGCTCCTTTGACCACTTCCCCAACAAGTTAGACGAAAGGTTAGAGGGTATGACATCTTGGTCAACTTCCCTGCTATTCAAATCTGAAATCAGAACAGAATTATCTGGTACTGATCAAACGTTACAGGTGTTTAAGTAACCGCATCAACAACATTTTCTCAAACTTTTTATAAACAACTGACATTTTCACCACTTTCCCAACAAGTTAGACAAAAGGTTAGAGGGTATGACATCTTGGTCTACTTCCCTGCTATTCAAGTCTGAAATCGTAACAAAAATATCTGCTACCAATCACAAGCTGATTGTCGGAGTTTAGAGTGATGAAAAGTAGCTATGTAATGTCAGCTAATAGCTCTCTCATGTCTCCTCATTGAGCATCTCAAACAGAGCCGTTACTATGAATACCAATGCATTTTAATGGAAAAAAGAGCCATAGGCTAGCTATCTAAACTTGTAGTAAGCCTGGTCAAATTACCGACCGGGTTGGAGCCCATTGATCATCCGTTATCATATTAAAAACTGCAAACATTTGACTCCCCTATGGCAAAATGTGTAGAATTGCAGGAAATGTGCTGTATAACTGCTCATTTTGTCTCCACCCCATTGCAAAATTAGTAGAATTGCATGAAGTTAGTTATAAAATTGCAAAAAAGTCTAAATTGGGATGCAAACTCAAAATTGAATACATTTCAACTCTATATCTGACAAGGTACAGGTGTCTTCTTTTTTTTAAGACCATAACCATGTGTGTGAAGTGTATACTTTTGTTTCAAAGTAGATTTGTTTAAGACTACCAAGAGACACTCTGTGTGATTTAGCCCACTGCTGTAAAAGGTTTTAAAGCCATTAGATGCAGTTAAACATAGCGCTCTTCGTTTCATTACAAGGCGACATGTTCTGTTCACTGCATTCTTTACTGTTGGAAAGTCACATAGGTTGAGTCATTGCTCTCTTTTTATTTATAAAGCTATTTTACAAAAACTCCCGCCGTACCTAACATCATTAATAACCTTCAGACGTACGAGTTACCATACCCGGTTTCAGGTATGGCTAACTCTGGTAATCTCTTCGGTCTCCTCAGAATAAATCAGCTTTTAGTTCCTTACAATCTACAGATTTTCCCAACTGCATTTTGTAAATTGTGTGCATGTTGGTATCAATGCTAAAATGCCTGCTAAAATTAAGGTTACAAAAATTGTTCAATAACTTATGATTAATGTACAATTAACTTTACATTAACTTATATTAAACTATGGCTGATAAAAGATGTAATGGAAAATTAGAACAATCCTTTCTTATTCGACAATAATATTCTCTCCTTGTTTCTGACCCTTTTCTTTTGTTTGGTGCCCTAATGAATACGACCAAGATTGATCACATTTTTCTCTCTGATTTTTACCAGAGGGAATTTCCCAAGTTCTTCACTTTCAGAGCCAGAGACGGGGTAAAAAAAAAACATATTTACACAAAATAGTTCTCACAATAACTGAACATTTGTTATACATGAACAACCTTAAAAAACTAGTAAACTATCTCTCCCTCAACCCCCCCCCCCCCCCCCTTCCTCACTCTCTCCCAGTTCCAGGAGGACCGTATCTACAGGAACCTAGAGCCTGCTCTGGCCTTCCAGCTGGAGCTGAACCGCATGCGTAACTTTGACCTGACAGCCGTGCCCTGTGCCAACCACAAGATGCACCTGTACCTGGGCGCTGCCCGTGTGCAGGAGGGTGCCGAGGTCACCGACTACCGCTTCTTCATCCGTGCCATCATCCGCCATTCTGACCTCATCACAAAGGTACAGGGGGGTGGAGTCAACGCCACACAAAGTTAAAGGGATACTTCGGGATTCTGGGAATGAGGCCCTTTATCTACTTCCCCAGAGTCAGATGAACTCATGGATACCATTTTTATCTCTGTGGCCAGTAGTATTGTAAATAAGAATTTGTTCTTAACTGACTTGCCTAGTTAAATGAAGGTTAAATAAAATACAAATCCCTTTAAAAATACATGTATTGTTTTTGTTCCCTTATATTTGAGATAAATAGTTTGTCTTGCTAAGAATAATAATTTTATTTCATAGCTCTTGCACCTCTCTCTCTCTCCTCCAGGAAGCATCCTTTGAGTACCTGCAGAATGAGGGTGAGCGTCTTCTCCTGGAGGCCATGGATGAGCTGGAGGTAGCCTTCAGTAACAATAATGTGCGCACTGACTGCAACCACATCTTCCTCAACTTTGTCCCCACCGTCATCATGGACCCCTCCAAGGTCAGTGTGCCTCCTATCTGCGCTGCTGGTTCCTCCATGATGTGCTTAGCGACAATACTTTTCGTAATATTCAATCTTTAAAGGGGCTATGTGAAACTTTTACCTCTGGGGGTGCTCCAGGGCCAAAACAGGTCACTTAAGTGAACACAAATATTGCCCAGAAATGACCTCATTGAACAGAAAAGAACACACCTCTCCAGGCCCATGAGCAAAAACATACAACTAAGGATTGTGTGGTTTCATGAATTAAGAAGCGAATAATCTTACATGATGGTGGCCTTAGTTAAAGTGGTAAATGATCTTAGAGCCAACACAGATGCCAAACAGCTCTCTGTCCTTGTATTCTTGGATTTAAGTGCTGCATTTGACAATGTTCACCATTATATCCTTCTGGACAGAATTGAGAGGTGGGTTGGCCTCTCTGGTTAGTTCTAAATTGGTTTAGGACCTACACCATATATACAAAAGTATGTGGACACCCCTTCAAATGAGTGGAAATCAGCTATTTCAGGCATACCCATTGTTGACATGTGTATAACATCGAGCACAAAGCCATGCAATCTCCATAGATAAACATTGGTATTTGAATGGTCTTACCGAAGAGCTCAGTGACTTTCAACGTGGCACCGTCATAGGCTGCCACCTTTCCAACAAGTTAGTTTGTCAAATTTCTGCCCTGCTAGAGCTGCCCCGGTCAACTGTAAGTGCTGTTATTGTGAAGTGGAAACATCTAGGAGCAACAACGGCTCAGTTGCGAAGTGGTAGGCCACACAAGCTCACAGAACGGGACCACCGAGTGCTGTAAAAATCATCTGTCCTCGTTGCAACACTCACTACCGAGTTCCAAACTGCCTCTGGAAGCAATTTCAGCACTAGAACTGTTTGTTGGAAACCCATGGAAATGGCTGAGCAGCCGCACACAAGCCTAAGATCACCATGTGCAATGCCAAGCATCGGCTGGAGTAGTGTAAAGCTCACCGCCATTGGACTCTGGAGCAGTGGAAATGCGTTCTCTGGAGTGATGTATCATGCTTCACCATCTGGCAGTTCGACGGACGAATCTGGGTTTGGCCGATGCCAGGAGAACTCTACCTACCCCAATGCATAGTGCCAACTGTAAAGTTTGGTGAAGGAAGAATAATGAATGGTCTGGGGCTGTTTTTCATAGTTCAGGCCCCTTAGTTCCAGTGGAAACCTTAACGCTACAGCATACAATGACTTCCTAGACGATTCTCTGCTTCCAACTTTGTGGCAACAGTTTGGGGAAGGCCCTTTCCTGTTTCAGCATGACAATGCCCCCGTGCACAAAGCGAGGTCCATACAGAAATGGTTTGTTGAGATCGGTGTGGATGAACTTGACTGGCCTGCACAGAGCCCTGATCTCAACCCCATTGTAGACCTTTGGGATGAAATGGAATGCCGACTGCGAGCCAGGCCTAATCACCCAACATCAGTGCCCAACCTCACTAATGCTCTTGTGGCTGAATGGAAGCAATTCACTGCAGCAATGTTCCAACATCTAGTGGAAAGCCTTCCCTGAAGAGTGGAGGCTGTTATAGCAGCAAAGGGGGGACCAACTCCATATTAATGCCCATGATTTTAGATTGAGATGTTTGACGAGCAGCTGTCCACATACTTCTGATCATGTAGTGTATTTAGGTCAAGAGTTTTTTTTTTTCTCACCCTTTTGGAGTTCCACAAGGTCGATTTTTGCATACTGTTCAGTTTATATATGTTACCCCTTGGCAGCGTAATCAGAAAGCACGGGATTGATTTTAACTGCTACACAGACGATACACAACTTTACATTTCTGTGCCACCAGAGGATTTTAGCTCCACAGTTAAATTATTAGACTGTATTAATGATTTAAATACTTGGATGGCTCACAACTTCCTCCAGCTAAATCAAGACAAGACTGATGTACTTATTATTGGAGCCAAAGCACAGAGGGGGAATCTGGCCGCATGTTTTAATTCACAGGCAATAAATATCAAACACCAGGTCCAAAAACCTAGGTGTCGTTATAGATTCTGAACTCACTTTCGAATCACACATTAGGAATGTGACAAATTGCTTTTTACCACCTGAGGAACATTGCCACGGTGCGGCCGTTTCTATCTCAGGCTGATACAGAGAGACTCATCCATGCTTTTACTACTGTAATGCTCTCCTGTCTGGTCTACTCAAAGCCGTTGTTCAACTGCAAAACATGCAGACAGAGCACACATTACACCGCTTTTAAAGTCTCTGCACTGGCTGCCTATGAGTTTTAGAATACATTTTAAGATTATTTTATTGGTTTTTAAATCAATCCACGATTGTGCACCCCAATACATATTAGACATGCTTTTAAGTTATGTACCCAGTAGGTCCCTCAGGTCCTCTAGCACTGGCCTTTTAACTACCCCAAAGCCTAGGACCAAGAGGCATGGAGAGGCAGCCTTTAGTCATTATGCCCCCAGCCTCTGGAATAGCCTGCCAGAGAACCTGATGGGAGCCAAAACTGTGGAAATATTTAAAAGAGATCTTGAAACACATTTTTAGCTTTGTTTTTTCTCATAGTGCTTTTTTAGTCTTTCAGTTTTTATTGTTATTCTTTTGTTTTTATCCTCTTATGTTTGTTGTGTAGTAAATATTTCAGTTTTTCTGTATTGTTTTTTTCCTGTGAAACATATTGCGTTGAATTCATGTTTGAAATGTGCTATATAAATAAAGCTTGATTTGATTTGACATGTGTATATGAACTATACTGTATGTGTTGCCTCTCTGTGTCCTCTCTCACCCCCTTCCCCCTTTTAGATTGAGGAGTCAGTGCACTCCATGGTGATGCGTTACGGTAGTAGGCTGTGGAAGCTCCGGGTGCTCCAGGCCGAGTTGAAGATCAACATTCGGCTGGCGCCCACCGGGACCGCCATCCCCATCCACCTGTTCCTCACCAACGAGTCGGGCTACAACCTGGACATCAGCCTATATAAGGAAGTCACAGACCCCTCAACAGGACAGGTAGGTAGATCCGGAAGAGCACTATAAACAGGATCAGCTCACTTGCTTATCGATGCCACAGGAAATTGCCACTCACATTCAGTGTGCACAGATTGGTACACACTGCACAGCCAGAGAAATGGTGTTGAATAAGCAGTGCAGGAGTAAAGATTCTACAATTAACAAAGGTTTCATAGGGCATTCATGAAGACTAGATGCTTCACAAATCGTTGATAAGAACTTTCTATTTAAGTTTCTCTATCAATTCAAAGCTATGAGCTGCTGCTGACCTCCATCTCCATTCTGATCTCTAGATCATGTTCCAGTCATACGAAGACAAGCAGGGCCCTCTGCACGGCATGCTCATCAACCATCCCTATGTCACCAAGGACCTGTTGCAGTACAAGCGCTTCCAGGCTCAGACCCTGGGCACCACCTACGTCTACGACTTCCCTGAGATGTTCCGACAGGTGGGGTCCGTCTCTCTCTCTCTCTTACTCTTTCGCTCTCTTTTTCTCTCTCTACCGCTCACTGTAAAAAAATGTTTTACTCTTGATCCTTCCTCTGTTTAAACTGTGCGGACTGTATTTATTTTTAACCCATGTGTCTCATAGGCCCTCTATAAGCTGTGGGGTCCGGGCGACAGTTACCCTAAAGACGTGCTGATGTGCACTGAGCTGGTGCTGGACCCGCAGGACCGACTGGTGCAAATGAACCGCCTGCCTGGAGACAACCAGGTAGAACACATGGCATGCTCACGTGGATTGGAAGGAACTGAAACAGAGATAAGCAGGACCCTATTTCTTTTAAATCCCCTATGTTGTCCCAAAACCACATGGCAAAATCATATACCCTTCTTCACTCTCTCTCCCTCCCAGGTGGGAATGGTAGCCTTCCGGATGCGGATGAAGACGCCTGAGTATCCGGAGGGCCGCGACATCATCGTCATCTGCAACGACATCACCTATATGATTGGCTCGTTCGGGCCCCAGGAGGACCAGCTGTTCCTGCGGGCGTCGGAGCTGGCCCGGGACGAGGGCATTCCACGTATCTACATCTCAGCCAACAGCGGGGCGCGCATCGGCCTGGCCGAGGAGATACGACACATGTTCCAGGTGGCCTGGATCGACCCCCAGGACCCTTACAAGGTGGCTTATCACCGGGCACTACTGACCAGTACACTCTATGCCAGACCATTTAACTATTGACGCGCTCAACTCAATAGTCAGTCTAAAAAGGTCTTTGGGTGCAGGGTTGAAACTTGTAAGGGCATACCATGCTGGAAAAGGGGGGGGAAAAACACTCGCTGGAAATACTCATTCAAAATGTAAATAATTTGCTGCAGCAGAGGTCATGGCAATCAAACATGTTCCTTTTCTGACTTACCAGTATTCCTTCCCTCCGCATGTGCTGGTGGCATGGTCTACTAGGTTGGACAAACAGAATTGTGATCAGAACAGTGGTTGGTGGGGCGTAATGGCATAATGTAGTCACTATCAGCCTCTACACAGTCATGCCCTGTCTCTGTCACTGTGTGAGCCCTCTTCCTTGGGACTGATGACTGTTTGTTTTATTGTGCACCTGTAGGGTTTCAAGTATCTGTACCTGACGCCCCAGGACTACACCCGCATCAGCTCCACCAACGCTGTCCACTGCCACCATGTGGAGGAGGGTGGGGAGTCCAGGTAGGACACACCCCCTTCACCTGGGGCTAGTCACCCCTTTATCAAATAGCACAGCTTACAAACACAGTTTGTTATCCCAGAGATTCGCTGACTCACTCTCTCTCATTCTCCCATCCCATTGGCTGGGCTCCAGGTACGTTATCACTGATATCATAGGGACCGAGGAGGGACTGGGGGTGGAGAACCTGAGGGGATCAGGCACCATCGCCGGGGAGACATCCCAGGCCTACGATGAGATCATCACCATCAGCATGGTCAGGAGGAGACGTCACATCACCACAACAGACACACGCATGCAGACCGCGCACACACACACACACACGTCTCTTTGTCTGGGGTTAGATACCCCAGGTGGTTAGGCCAACCATGCCTCATAGCTTATGTTAAAGCCATGTTATGTCCTGGTTACTGCAGGTGACGTGCCGTGCCATTGGGATCGGGGCCTATCTGGTGCGTCTGGGGCAGAGGGTCATCCAGGTGGAGAACTCCCACATCATCCTGACTGGGGCTGGAGCCCTCAACAAGGTATGCCTCTGTCCTGTCTGTTTGGATTCATCATGCTTTTGACACCTTGTAAGACTTTTCCAAGAAGTGAACACAGGTCCACTATTAGGATAACACAATGGTATAATGGTAATTTGAGACCATATCAGCAGTGGACTGACGAGGAATATATCAAAATATGTTTTTTTAGCTAAAATAACCCTTTAAGGAGTCTTGTATTTCAGAAATAGTGAAACTATTAAAAAATATATATATATTTTAAATAACCATTAATGCCTTCTGCTTTTCAACCACTTGGACGGCAGGTAGCCTAGTGGTTAGCGTGTTGGGCCAGTACCCCCACTGTTCCCCGGGCCGCAAAGAAGTTGATGTTGATTATTGCAAGCCCCCCGCACCTCTCTGATTCAGAGGGGTTAAATGCGGAAGACACATTTCAGTTGAAGGCATACAGTTGTACAACTGACTAGGTATCCCCCTTTCCCTGTTGCGCAGCATCCGAACAGGATGAATGTAATCCACTGGATATGTGGTGTATTTTCCGTGTCGTTGACAGTGGAGGTGTTTTCATTGCAGGTCCTGGGCCGAGAGGTGTACACCTCCAACAACCAGCTGGGAGGCGTCCAGATCATGCACAACAATGGTGTGACACACAGCACAGTGCCTGACGATTTCGAGGGTGTTTTCACCATCCTGCAGTGGCTCTCCTTTATGCCTAAGGTACATTCGAAGAAGAGAAAGAGCATCCTAGCCTGGTCCCAGATCTGAGCCCATATTCATAAAGCTTCTCAGAGTAGTAGTGCTGATCTAGGATCAGGTCCCCCCTGTTCATATATTCATTATGATCTAACAGACAAAACTAATCCTAGATCAGCAGTTCTACTCTGAGACGCCAAGTTGGCAAGACCGCACAAACAGATCTGGGACCAGGCTAAAGATGTCCCGTAAGAGGTCGAACTCGGCCGACCAACCCCCAGATAGAGGATCTCAGAACATTGTTCTACTCTGGTTTCAGAACAAGCACTCTCCGGTGCCGGTGATCCCACCCAAGGACCCAGTGGAGAGGGAGATTGAGTTCACCCCCACCAAGGCTCCCTATGACCCCCGCTGGTTACTGGCCGGGAGGCCCCACCCCAGTGAGACACACTCTGCAGCATACATAACCCTCTTAACTCTGCCCAGATTCTGTTTCCCCGTGGATATATCCCTATCGTTTTGATTCCACGGTGTAGTGTACTGTATTTTGAATCGAACCAAAACCACAACTATTTAAAGTGCATAAAAAAAATGCAATACACTTTTGGACGACTAAATCAACTCTGTTTGTGTGTTGTGTTTAGCTGTGAAAGGAGCCTGGCAGAGTGGATTCTGTGACCATGGCTCCTTCATGGAGGTACTGGGATCTTGGGCCCAGACAGTAGTGGTAGGCAGAGCCAGGTACGCACATACGCACAATAGAAACTTGTAATCCTAGAATTCTGTGATAGAAATGCTGACAGAAGACATACAGGTAAAACTTAGTCTGCAGGCACAATGCATTATGATTAAATTCAAATGCATTTTAATCCTACTAAATACCAGCCATTTTGAGTCAGTAGAAAACATTTGATACATAGAGAGAGATATTTTAAGTGTTATTATATGACATTATAAAGGTCCATACATGTTGACAATATATGTAAAGCATCATACCTACAGGATATGGAACCCCTGAGATGTTAGTGCTCGGAACGTAAATTAACAACTAACTTGTAACAAAAAACACCACAGGTTAGGAGGAATTCCTATTGGTGTCATCGCAGTGGAAACACGCACCGTTGAGGTGGCTATCCCGGCCGATCCAGCCAACTTGGACTCTGAGGCCAGAGTGAGTGGCTTAGTGTCCACATTGTACACTGAGTGTACAGAACATTAGGAACACCTGCTCTTTCCATGACACTCACCACGTGTATCCAGGTGAAAGCTATGATCCTTTATTGATGTCACTTGTTAAATCCACTTCAATCAGTGTGTAGATGAAGGGGAGAAGACAGGTTAAAGAAGGATTTTTAAGCCTTGGGATAATTGAGACATGGATTGTGTGTGTGTGAAATTCAGAGGGTGAATGGGCAAGACAAAAGATGTAAGTGTCTTTGAACGGGGTGTGGTAGTAGGTGCCAGGCTCACCGGTTTGAGTGTGTCTAGAACTGCTGCTGGGTTTTTAATGCTCAACAGTTTCCAACGTGTATCAAGAATGTGTATCAAGAAGGGTCCATCACTCAAAGGACACCCTGCCAACACGACACAACTGTGGGAAGCATTGGAGTCAACATGGGTCAGCATCCCTGTGTAATGCTTTCTACACATTGTAGACCATACCCAGAAGAATTGAGGCTGTTCTGAGGGCAAAAGGGGGTGCAACTCAATATTAGGAAGGTGTTCAAGTTTTAATGTCACTTGCACAAGTACAGTGAAATTCCTTTCTTGCAAACTCAAAACCCAACAATGGAATAATCAATAACAATGTATTACTAGAAAAACACATGAGAAATAAGAATAGGAAATATGAAATACACAAAGTAAGTAAGTAGGCACACTCTATACAGGAAATATGTAAAAAGTCAGTTCCAATACCATATTTACATGTGCAGGGATACTGGAGTGATGGAGGTAGATATGTATAGAGGTAAGGGGACTAGGCAACAGGATAGAAGATAAACAGTGTAGCAGCAGCTTGTATGTGAGTGGGTGTCCGAGTGTTTAAAGTCAGTATAAATGTATGTGCATATTATGTGTGAGAGAGTGTGTGTGGGGTGGGGGGCCCTGTGAGTGTGCATAGAGAGTGCAAAGATTGAATTAAAAGGTCAATAAAGATACATTTTTATCAGTCGTATTGCTTGGGGATAGAAGCTGTTCAAGAGCCTGTTGGTGTCAGACTTTATAGACCGGTACCGCTTGTCGTGCGGCAGCAGAGAAAATCTATGGCTTGGGTGGTTGGAGTCTGACGATTTTCTAGGCCTTCTTTTCAAACCGCCTGATATAGAGGTCCTGGATGGCAGGGAGCTCGGCCCCAGTGATGTACTGTCCGCACAACCCTCTGTTTTGTACACTCAGTGTATGTTGTGTCTTTTAATGATTACGTAATGGACCTGCTTGTGTCATATGCCAAGGTGACGTGTTAGTAAGCCGTCATTAATAAAGTATTGATGCCTTCGATCATTTAGAAAAGAAAAACATGATCTGACAAGGTAACACAGACTCAAATGACAGCTACACCAGAGTGTAATATCCATCTCTGTGTGTTTCTCTCAGCTGGTGCAACAGGCTGGCCAGGTGTGGTTCCCGGACTCAGCCTTTAAGACGGCCCAGGCCATCCGTGACTTCAACCGTGAGCGGCTGCCTTTGATGGTGTTCGCCAACTGGAGAGGCTTCTCCGGGGGAATGAAGGGTACAGACTGGCCGACATGGGTTCAAATACAACATAAAATAATTTCAAATACTGTATCTGTGCTTGATTGAGCTTGCCTGTTTTAAGGGAACCAATAGAAAAGTCTAGAAAAGTACAAAGAATGCCCATCTGGCAGATAAAAGTAAAGCTCAAAATATAAAAAATATTTCAAATAGTATTTGAACCCAGGTCTGGTACTGACTGGAACAATAACTGCCACTAAAACACCCCAGCATTTATAGAATAAAATACAACCACAAGTGCAAGTCCGTTTCTCTCTCAGACATGTACGACCAGGTGCTGAAGTTCGGTGCCTACATCGTGGATGGCCTGCGTGAGTTTCGCCAGCCCGTGTTGATCTACATCCCGCCGCACGCCGAGCTGAGAGGGGGATCCTGGGTGGTGATCGACCCCACCATCAACCCTCTGTGCATGGAGCTCTACGCAGACAAGGAGAGCAGGTGGGCCTTTTTACATTTACACAGGAGAGAAGCTTCCCTGCAATGTGAATGAGTTGCTCTCTTACCCTCTCTCTCTTCCTCTCTTCCTCTTTACCCTCCCCTTATCTTCCCTCTCCTCTTCTCTCTCTCTCTCCCCCTCTTCTCTCTGTCTCTCTCTCTGTCTCTTTGTCTCTCACTCTCACCCTGTCCAGGGGTGGTGTGCTCGAGGCAGAGGGCACTGTTGAGATCAAGTATCGCAGAAAAGACCTGTTGAAGACCATGCGCCGAATCGACTCAATCTACGCCGTTCTGGCTGAACAGCTTGGTAAACTCTTACAACAGTACCTGTAGTTCCACCCATATGTACAATAGGCATCATCTTTTCTTTTCATTAGCATTATAACAATTGTTGAAGTTTTTGCATGTTTAGAGTAAAAGGGGTTTGTCAACTATTAAAAAAAACAACTGGGTCATTAGGCACCAAACAAAAATAATCAGACTGAAACAGGATAAGACTACCTGGACTTGTCCAATAAGAATCACACATTTTCTGCTTTCCATTGGAGACACTGGCTGAATAATCCTCTTGACTGACCAGGTACACCCGAGCTGACGGACAAACAGCGGCGGGACCTGGAGGCCAAACTGAGGGCCAGAGAGGAGTTCCTACTGCCCATTTACCACCAGGTGGCAGTGCAGTTTGTGGACCTCCATGACACTCCTGGTAGGATGCAGGAGAAGGGCGCCATCACGGTAAGAATCAACTTTCCTCTCTGTATTTTGCAACAACACTCTCTGTGTTATGATAGTCAATCAAACAAGAGAAGGTCCCAGAGCCAACACTGCAAAATAAAGTTGAAGGAAAATACAAAGGGAGCACATGGGCTGGCAGGAGATGCATGTGTCGTGCACAGTCCTATTCTCTGTACCTGCAATGGGACAGGGGCATCAGTGTCCCTCCCTCTCACTGTATTGTCTGTGTAACCCGGTGGTTGGTCTGTGTAACCCGGTGGTTGGTCTGTGTAACCCGGTGGTTGGTCTGTGTAACCCGGTGGTTGGTCTGTGTAACCCGGTGGTTGGTCTGTGTAACCCGGGGTTGGGTCTGTGTAACCCGGGGGTGGTTTGTGTAACCCGGGGGTGGTCTGTGTAACCCGGTGGTCACATGCAGGACATCCTGGACTGGAAGAACGTGCGGAGCTTCTTCTACTGGCGTCTGCGGCGCCTCCTGCTGGAGGGCGTGGTGAAGTGTGAGGTCCTGCAGGCCAACCCAGAGCTGAGTGACGGACACATCCAGTCCATGCTGCGCCGCTGGTTTGTGGAGACTGAGGGAACAGTCCAGGTATGGACGTCACAACTTAATGTCTCCATTCATGTCATACAAGTGGTGTTATGCTATTATAGTGTAGCAGCCCTGTCTGAAACATGTAATCCTAATTGTCACCCTCTGACCATAAGGAGTTATTTTTGGTCCATATGTTTAAGATGTTGGTTTACTGCGTGGGAGACACCAATCTATTTCACTCCAATCCGTTGTGTGTAGAAGTGTTTTAGAGTGAGATTCTGTGCCTCATTTCCAGGCGTACCTTTGGGACCACAACAAAGCGGTGGTGGAGTGGCTGGAGAAACATTTGACCAAAGAGGACGGCACACGATCAGCCATCAGAGAGAACATCAAGTACCTGAAGAGGGACCACGCCTTAAAACACATCCGCAGGTATATATATAATGTACACACACGCATGCACTTGAATGTACTGTGTGTATATGCTAGCAACTACCAGTAATCCTATTGTGTATACTGTGTCTGTTATTCTAGCCTGGTGCAAGCCAATCCTGAGTTGACCATGGACTGCATCATCCACATGAGCCAGACCATCACTCCGTCCCAGAGGGCCAAGATTTCCCACCTGCTGGCCACGATGGACGGCACGGCTCCCAGTTAAACTCTAGGTCTGAGCTGAGCTGCCTGACGCCTTACACAAGACATCCGTGTAGTTGTACCATACGAGAGAGACTAGAGAAGTAGACGTGTGGACCCTAGGGCCAGCATCTTCTCCAGTGCATCCTACTTTCTGTTGTAATCAGGTGAGCTAATAAAGCTAAGAAGACTAAAGCTTGTCTTATTCTCAGGGTTAGGGCTAGTTAGTGCTACTCACACACTGTAACCAGGCACAGCAGAGATTCACCCTGCCACTATATACTGCACATGTACTACATGCTGTGATTGGACATGTTTAGGATGTTCCAAGCAGGCCTGGGTTCAAATACTATCTCAGATCATTTCAAATACTGTATTTGAGCTTGTTTGAGCTTGCCTGTTCCAATGGAACCAATAGAAAATGATCAAAGGTACAAACCCCACCCACCTGACACTACAGGCAGGCAAACAAAACGGTCTGGTTCCATGTAGTGGTTGACATTGCTGTGATCAGAGGGAACCACCACTTCTTGCTGGCATTTCAAATTCACATTATCAATAGGATGGGAAAACCCATTTGTTTCAAAAATGTAACATCTAAAAACATTAATTGAATGGATTGAACCATGGGCCTTTTTGTCAGTATTCTAATAAAGATTCTCATTGCTATCCTCTGAATGTACGACATACTGTACGAAGAGGAATTTTCTGTTTTCTTTCCCTAATTAAACCAAAGGTTAGTTTTAAGTCAGTGTAGTCTTTAAAAGCCTAACCGTGTGAAATTTGAAAGTCAGGTAAAAGCTTTTTTTGTACTTAACGTTACCACCAGTGTTTATTCTTGTGCCCTTGAATTTCTTTCTTTGTATTATTGGTGTTTGACTGAATTAGAAATACACCTGTGTTTTTCCTGAGTCATTTTATTTGTATTTTTTTGTTTCCATCTAATTGGCGACAGATTTTCATGCCAATATTCTAAAATCAGCATGTGCATTTTCCCACCAGAGTTGTGTTAACATCAAATTGACTTGTTGTGGATAAAAGGCTCTGCGTGATGAGGTATGCACAAAAAAATTACTTTTGCTGTTAAAATCCCATTTACCCCCCCCCCCAAAAAAAAGAAATACAAGTTAAATGGGTTTCTGTCGGATTTTCAACTTTACTGATGGTTTTCTCACTTTTTTTTGTTATATAGCGAATGTGCTCATTCGGGTCGAATAATTTGCATGTTAGCCAACAACTCGCAGATATACAGTGCAGGTAGGCTAGCCTACATGGACAAAATGAGCAAGATTATTTTGATTTGTCAAACAGCAGCCAATCATTGATTATCATGTCACCAGAATAAGACCCTCGATATTTATTGGAAAGTAGCATCAAGCTCATCACCGTGCACTTTCACCACCCCGTGAAGTTCATCATTTATTTAATCTATAGCCTAATTAACTGCATGCTTTCCCAAAGAGTCTAGTGTGAGGACGACACAACATGTCATCACGTGACTCCAAGTTTACTTTGATATGATGGTTATTATAGCAATATTTTCGCATAAAGGCATTTTCACCGCCGTTTCTCACATAATACATTTTACCGACACAAAAATAACCCACTTTATAATAACCCTGTATTTTGTTTTGTCGACATTTGTGAAGTTTACCTACAAATTTGCGTCAGGCCTGTTGTCACCTTTTTTATCCAACATGTACTTTACTCGCATAAAAAGGTTGGATGGAAACCTGGTTATTGATGGTGTATACATGGTGTGTAGTCTGGCTGAACAATCTAAATGCCAGTAGATAAATTCACACCCTTAGTATTTGTATGGTGCTCATTTGGAACAAATGGACACCTAAAGAAGATCATGATTTCTGCTATCTTTTTGTATGTGATATGAATACGTGTACATGTTTTCATTGTGTTTAATATAATTCTGATTGTTGCTTAAACTCAGGTGAACAGGGGCAGACAACAGTACAATGGATAAATGACAAAATTGTAACCGAGAGACCCCAAGCTATTCTCCTGCTGTTGCCTTCAACAAAATATCAGATATCCATTTGAAATTGTGTCAATAATATATATAAAATATCTGCTATTTTGTGTATGTAACCCTAATAGGAGGTAAAGTAAATAAATGTAATGAATCTATTTTCAGCACGAAACTGAAACTGATTTACCCATTGTGATTTTATTGTTTTTGTGTAATTTTAAAGTACATGTAGCCTGACAGCCTTTAGTCATAAAAAATCATGTGAATACTTCAATGATGAATTCAGAATTTGACTGATTTTAGCATATTTTCCAATGCTGACCTGTTTTGGAATGTATGGGTAAATACTGTTTAAGAAACTAAAGCTTTTCCGTGGAGATAGAAGGGATTTGAAACATACAAATATATACAGTAAACCGTGTTTGATAAATTCCTCCCTTTCTCCAATATAAATAAAACATCACAGTAATACTTCCTACGATGATACAGACAACAGATAAAGAACAGGGAACTTAACAATATCATGGTAAGGCTGACAAACACAGGAATGCCAATGGTACAATAACTAGCAGATGGTAAGTTAGTAGTTGGTGTACTACAGGGTAGCACAGCTCTTGAGTCTTTGCTTGGCAGAGTTCCACCAGAGATGTCGGTATATTTTAGTCAATTTGCTCCTAATTTGAGTTTCCCTCTTAGCCGCCATTGGTTACTCCTCTTGCTTACAGTACACAGTACCTTCGGAAAGTATTCCGACCCCTTGACTTTTTCTACATTTTGTTAAGTTACAGCCTTATTCTAAAATGTATTAAATATTATTATTTTTTCAGCAATCTACACTCAATACCCCATAATGACAAAGCGAAAACAGGTTTAAGATTTTTTTGCAAATGTATATAAAAAAAAAACAGATACCTTATTTACATAAGTATTAAGACCTTTTGCTATGAGACTTGAAATTGAGCTCAGGTGCATCCTGTTTCCATTAATCATCCTTGAGATTTTTCTACAACTTGATTGGAGTCCACCTGTGGTAAATTCAATTGATTGGACATGATTTGGAAAGGCACACACCTGTCCATATAAGGTCCCACAGTTGATAAGAAATGTTTTTTGGCAATAAACAAGCGAAGGAATTGTCTGTAGATCTCCGAGACAGGATAGTGTCGAGGCACAAAACAAGGGAAGGGCACCAAAACATTTCTGCAGCATTGAAGATCCCCAAGAACACAGTGGCCTCCATCATTCTTAAATGGAAGAAGTTTGGAACCACCAAGATTATTCCTAGAGCTGGCCGCACGGCTAAACTGAGCAATCGGGGGAGAAGGGCCTTGGTCAGGGAGGTGACCAAGAACCTAATAGTTACTCTGACAGAGCTCCTCTGTGGAGATGGGAGAACCTTCCAGAAGGACAGCCATCTATGTAGCACTCCACCAATCAGGCCTTTATGGTAGAGTGGCCAGACGGATGCCACTTCTCAGTGAAAGGGCACATGACAGCCCGCTTGGAGTTTACCAAAAGGCACCTAAAGACTCTCAACAAGATTGTCTGGTCTGATGAAACCAAGATTGGCCTGAATGCCAAGCGTCACATCTGGAGGAAACCTGGCACCATCCCTATGGTGAAGCACGGTGGTGGCAGCATCATGCTGTGGGGATATTTTTCAGCAGCAGGGAGACTTGTCAGGATCTAGGGAAAGATGAACGGAGCAAAGTACAGAGAAATCCTTGATGAAAACCTGCTCCAGAGCGCTCAGGACCTCATACTGGGGTGAAGGTCCACCTTCCAACATGACAATGACCCTAAGCACACAGCCAAGACAATGCAGGAGTGGCTTCGGGGCAAGTCTCTGAATGTCCTTGAGTGGCCCAGCCAGAGCCCGGACTTGAACCCGATCTAACCTCTCTGGAGAAACCTGAAAAGAGCTCAGCGACGCTCCCCATCCAACCTGACAGCTTGAGAGGATCTGCAGAGAAGAATGGGAGAAACTACCCAAATACAGGTGTGCCAAGCTTGTAGCGTCATACCCAAGACGACTCGATGCTGTAATCGCTGCCAAAGGTGCTTCAACAAAGTCCTGAGTAAAGGGTCTGAATATTTATGTAAATGTGATATGTCCATTTATTTATTCTTTTAATTAGCTAAATTTTCCCAAAACCTGTTTTTGTTTTGTCATTATGGGGTATTGTGTGTAGACTGATTTAATCAATTTTAGAATAAGGCTGTAACGTAACAAATTGTGGGAAAAGTCAAGGGGTCTGAATACTTTCCGAAGACCCTGTATGTGTGTGGTTTTAAAATTATTTTGATCAAATCAGTCTCCAAACGGACCTCTTTCTCACATCTGAAGTAGTGGCTTGGGGATGGCAACACAAGTTACACTGTCATTGTGGACAGAGAAAACCAATGAGGGTTCACGCTTTTCAGTCAAAGAAGATGTGGGGGGGTTTTTGGTGCCAGGAGTGAGCTCGACAAGTAGAGCCACTGTGCAAAACAAAAGAAGGTATTTTGATTCTGTTGGTGATGCATCAGTACAGCTCTATCTTTGACTTCCACTCTGTGGTGGGGATGTTTTCATTAAAGCAGGGCCGTGATGGGCTTGCTGTTGCCTGGCGTGCCCATGTACTGGGAGGAGAGGGCGTCCAGGGCGGCGTATGAGGTGAACAGTCCTGTCGCCTGCAGGTCTGAGAAGGGCATGCTGCCTCCACTGGAGACAGGAGGGAGGCTGCCGGTCATGGCGCCCAGGTCACAGTCAGACAAACGCAGGGGAGAGTTACTGAAGGTGCCCAACGCTTCCAGGTTAAAGCTGTCGTCTTTCATCTCCTCCCACAGGTTACCTGAGGACAGAAGGAACTCATTTTGTCACGTCAATGGTCATCACTGCTTCTAAGAGACAAGAAAATGGCCAACTCCAGTGCAAGTAACATTGGTTTGAGGATTGTTCAATTAGTATATCATGTTGTGACTAGGTGCTATAGCTACCCACCTTGTAGAGCGAAGTCCATGATGCTGGGGTCCAGTGCGTCCACCTCTGCGTTGACGTCACCGTGGAGACTGTAGAAGTCATGAGGCTGCTTGCCGGGATGCTCGGTGGAGAGAGGGCTGTGGGAGAGGTCAGGAACGGTGTGGAGGGGGGGTTTATGGGCGGGGGATACCGAGGCCAGCCTGGCCTGGGTATTGGCCTGGAGCTGGGCATGAAGCTGGTGGTGCTGGTGCATGGGCAGGCACTGCAGGGACAGGGTGACCACGGGCTGGGGTTGCATCTGGCCTGGGACAGGCAGGGTTAGGCCGGACGGACAGCTGGGGAGACGGGTCATCCCGGGGTCCATGGGCTTTCGTCTGCAGCTCTCTGGGCGGTCCGTGATCAGCTTGTCCAACTCATCTGACAGAGAGAGAAAAACAGTGCAGATTAGCAGCTGATGACAGACTGATAACTGTCCATTTAAAACAAACTTAGCAGATTCTTTCTCTGTAATGCTGCTTATCGCAGACCACAGAAATGTAGCATATTAGTGTCAATTGGAACATAACCAACTGTACTGTAGCCGTGACAGTTGCCACATAGACATATAAAACTGAGGGGGAATAATCATCTTCATTGGTGGAGGGTCGTGTTCTTCATTGATGGGCCGTGTTCAATAGAGCACACAGAATCTTTCAAAAACATTTTGCAAAGGATAACAAAAATGAGTTCAGGTTGTTCCTCCCGGTTTCAGTCCCTTTTCCTCTATTTTGTGCCTATTGAACAGGATCCAGGTTGTGTGTGAATAGACCTCAGTCAGCCCTGTGGTCTCACCTGGGTTGGCCATGCTGCGACGGATGGCTGGCAGGTCCTTGCGCTTCCACTTCTGCATCTCCTCCTCCATCTTGTCGATCTTGGCCGGGTTCAGGGCCCAGAGGCAGCCCTTACGTGAGGAGCCGCTCATTTTGTTCTCCACCTTCTCAAAGCACTTGTTTAGAGACAGGTTGTGTCGGACTGAGTTCTTCCATCCGTCTGGTGCTGTCTACAGGGAAAACAACCCCAAGGAGAGGAAGGAGACATTTAAACGACTTACTAAACACAATGCTAACTTCCATGCAACATATCTGCTTCCCCAATCCCTATTGAATATTAGGCCAGTTTTCTGGACCCGGTCCTGGACTAAAAAGCATGTTCAATGGTGATTCTTCATTGAGCATGCTTTTTATTCCAGGGTTAGGCTTAAACTGGGTCCGAGAAACCAGCCCTTAGAGGATCTGCTCAAGTCTTACCTTAAAGTAGGGGAAATGCTCCTTCATAAAGCTGTAGATCTCGCTGACAGGGAGACTGCCCGTCTTGCTGTTCTTCAGAGCCATAGCAATCAAACAGCTGAGGATGGATCAAAGAAGAAGGACAATATTACCATTTAGTTATAAATCTAGGAAGTAAATACATTACATATGGTTGATAATTAGACCAGGGTGTTGTTCATTAGGCACCAAAGGGAAGAAAATGGACTTAAACGGGGAACTACTGAACTTGTAATTTTCCTTTGTGTGCCCTAGTGAACATGACCCGGGCAATACAATACTACTGTAATGCCCCTTGGCCCAGGGGAGGCTTACCTGTAGGAGTAGATGGGCTTGGGGAAAGACTTGGGCTGTAGGTCCTGGTTTTGTGGAGCCAGGCGCGGCTGTGTGAACAGGTTTTGGTTGTTGAAGGAAACATTGCTATAGAACCCAGCAGGAGAACACTGAGAGAAAATGAGAGAACAATCTAGAATATTTGTAATGTATATTATTTATTTTAAATAAAAATGGTGTTTTAATTAATGCCATATAAACATCAAACCCTCAATCAGCAGTAGGCCATAAACTCATAGAATAATCTCTAACACTACATTAAGTTGCTCATATACCCATGTAGTAACACTGTATTTACGCTAACAATACTGTATTAATAGGTTGTTACATTGTCATTTACTAAATACTCTAACAATACTATGTAACTATATGTAACAATTCATGTCTAATTCACAAACTGTATCCACAGCCCAGTTGTAGGGATGACGTAGTTACCTGCTGGCTAGCCTGGGTCAGAGTGAAAACTTGTTGGGCTGTAGGTTGGTAGGCAGAGGCAGGGCATTGGTACACCGGGGAGGGCTCCCCATTCATGGAGAATGGAGACATCTGTGGAATAGACCCAGGGCAACTTTAGTATATTTACTATATGATTTCATTTAACTAGAGAATAAGCACTGATTAATAAAACAGTTTGGATAAATCATATATGTATTTTTTAATGTCAGGATGCATAACTTACATTTCCGCTGTGGGCGGTGATGACGTTAATTCCCAGGGGGCTGTGCTGCATGTTGCTCTGTAGGTGGATCATGGCTCCCTGTCCCCCTGCCATGGTCATGCTGTTCAGTTGAGCTGTGAGGAAGGAAGCAGTACAAAATCCAGGTCAGTCTTCAATCTCCACACATCGGCCCTGTTCCAATACTTTAGAAATGCATCCTTCCTCCAGGTAAGCACAAGTGATTGGATAGGGCTGAGCAAGGCTACCACCCTATTACGTTCACCAATTTAAGTATTTGGATACATGATTGTGCTTCAAGGAAGATAAGAAGGAAGGATGCATTTGTAAAGCATTAAGACAGGGTCCATGGCCCTATCAAGTATCAGTATAGGCCCAGGTCTATATCCCCGTATACTGTACTTTAATCATTCTATTGGTCTTGCCAGTCTCATTAGCCAGGTTGGCAGTTATGTTTCCAACTGTAATCATTTTGATCAATTTGTCCTCTTCAGCATCAGAGCCCAGAAGCACTCCTGAACTATCCAATCAGAGCGTGTGTGTGGATTTGAAATGGTGCAGGCTCCCCCAATTGGCGTGTGTGTGTGTTTTTGTGTGTCTCACCTGTCTGCTGCTCAAGCAGGCTGCCCCCCTGCCCCTGGGAAGGCCCGTTGAAGTCTCCTCCGCCACCACCGCGACCATCGGCCATCTGCTGCAGCCGGGGAACATCTACAGATGTGAGCCATGACAGAGACTGCAGTTCCCCAGGGAGATCCTCTTGAAGCTGGGAGGGGTCTGTGGTCAGAAGTCTGCAGGGACGGGCCACAAGCAACACAACCACTCATATACACAGCCTAGCATACAACTGTAGGATATATCCAGACCTGGGTTCAAATACTAGTTGAAATCATTGTTGCCATGGAAGCAAAAAATAATAATCCCAAAAGTACAAACCCCAAAACAAATGTGTAAGTACCAGCTTTATAAATAGTATTCATACTATTCAGGTCTGGTTATATCTAGGGCAAATAAATAGGACACTGACTGAACAGACATGTATTCCATTAAACCTAAAGTAATGCATCCAACATTGGATTGGGAGAAGTGAAAATGAATCATAATCCAGGAGTATAATCTTATCTGAGATTTACCAC
Source organism: Salvelinus namaycush (assembly GCF_016432855.1). Lineage (NCBI taxonomy): Eukaryota > Metazoa > Chordata > Actinopteri > Salmoniformes > Salmonidae > Salvelinus > Salvelinus namaycush. The sequence goes on from NC_052307.1 coordinate 15,544,418, forward strand.
AAGTATATTATAGAGTGCTATTTGATTAGCTAATTACTGTAATAGTAACATTATGTATAAAAAGCCAACATTCTCGTTATTATTAATCCCTCTTCAGTAACTTGCTTATGACCTTATCAACAATTTTAATGTTCTCATCTACTTCCTGAGTTTTAGGAAATACAAATAAAAATAAGTGATTACTAGATTTGCAACATAACCACCACCTAATGATGATTAAGTTGTGTCAACAATTAATTCCCATACCTGCGTACATTATTGGTTAATGTACTGCTTAATTTCTGCTTAATCGGGGCATAGGGTGCCAATCAGCTTTTGCTCATTATTTATTTTAAGACAGGAGGGCTCTGCAGGGAGAAAAGAGAAGAATCCTCTCCAGTCGTCTCTCCACACACTTACTGTAGAATAGTTCAGTAATTGGGGTTGCTATGACGACACTCACTATTCAGTTACTTTGTGGGTCTGGAGACTGTAGGATCCCCCGCTCCCCACCCCACCCCAACTGCAAACAAAATCACCCCTACATCAGGTGACTACAATCTCCCTCTACCCATTGGCTGAATCATAAGTAAACAGCGCATGAGATCATTTGAAAATATGGGAGAGCGGCACATGTCGCTCTGCAACAGTTGGCCTTGTCTATTGAAAAATTATCACCTATTGTGTCCCAAACGACAAATCTGTCCAGTGGCACGTGGCTCTATTGTTTCCACCCAGACCCTTCCTTGATTGTCTGCCGTTTTTTTTTTACCAGCCCTTGCATTAATCTGTTGGAATGACAGCCCTCACACAAGAGGGACAAATAGGATGCCATCTGCTTCCCTGTCCCTTTCCACCCTCTCCCCTCACACTGTCCCCCCTCCCTCCACCCAGAAGGCCAGTAGACGGGGCCCTAGGGGACTGAGGGAGGAGGGTGGGGTTGATGGAGGTCAGGCCACACTGCTCACTCAGCCTGTCACCTGAATAAATGACATTTCATCCAGAGCTTTGCCTTGGCACAAGGCTTTGGACACCTTGACTGCATGTGCTAGTAAAGGCTTGTGAATAACCGTCTCTTTCAAAGCAGAGTGACAGACGCTCCTGTGAAACTGTACACCACAGGCACCTCCACAGACACCTATTTCTACTTGAGATTTGTAGTATGAGCTCCCTCTACCCCCAAAAAGGACACATGCACACATGCCTACATACATGCACACACACGCATGTTTTCTCTCTTAAAAAAACACACACACAAAAAAACTACAAATATATGCCTCACCACCTGTAACCCTGAGTTAAGGCTTAATCCAAATAGGTAAAACGCATTTTAGAGAGCACTAGTTCCAATGGAAGCATATACCAACAAGATTACTATTTTGGTCTTATTAAGGGATGTTCAACTCAATACAACCTAACATGATCTGCCATTTACCTTGGCTGTAGTCGGATCCCCAAGACACTTTTTTGGATATGTATTTGCCTTCTTTTACTTAGGTATTTGATAGTCATTGTGTTTTGTCAGTATTAACATAGGGTTCCATTCATTCTGAAATATGTCTAAAACACCTTACAAACAGACCAATCCAACTCATATTACAGCAGTATCCTTTCCGGAAGGACATGTCTGAACTTTATTGGGGTTCAATCCAATTTTGAATGTTGTCATTGAGTTGCATCAAAGCAAAATCTGAAAGTGGATTAGGCCTATAACATGATAACGTGACTTTTCAAAAATCTAATGTAGACACGACCTTCAGAAAGGGTACATTTGTAATATAGGATTTGGGTGTTTGTATGGTGTTTTGGCAAACATTTCTAAATGAATGAGGAATTGACTACAGCCAAGGTACAAAAATCATGTTAGGTTGTATTTGAGAACATAAATATCCCATCAACGATTAGTGGGATTTGATCAAAACATTTAAACTTGATTGGAAACAGTCATAGCCTGCCTATAACACATTTTATATGTAAAACACATTCTTAATGCTTTTTAATTTTTGCCTGAAAATCTCACAAGCATCTCTAGGCCTAGGCCAATCACCCTAAATATTTTTACAGCAATTAGGATGCCTCTTCCCTATACACCCCCACTTAACCCACAATAAAGAGCATGTTCAACGAGGCACGGCATGCTGGTCTATAGTGTCCCTCGTCTAGCACAAGCCGCACAAGCTTTCCCAGAGGTTCAATACTACACAGACCCCACTCCCACCTCCTCCTAATTGAGAGCCACTTCTCCTCGCTAGTGGCCCGGAGAGCCCCATCTCCCCCTTGGAGCCGGCGGGCCAAGAGGCTCAGTCTCACTGTGTGCCGGCAGCGGGAGTGTAAACAGAGCTGATGGTTTCTGACAGATCCATTCAGACAAAATCATTTATTCTTAGGTAGTGTTTTTTTCTTCCCCTTTTTCATACACCACCTCCCTTCACTGAAAGAGCTGTCCATCTACCGTTGGATTAAAACTACAGTATAGGGAGATTTTGGAAAATATATATTGGAGTTATCCTTATACTTAAACCTTTTGAATCATATTTGCATTTTTTTTGTTAAGTGGAGCCAACTTTACAAAGATACAACTTTGATCAAAAAGCTTATCATTGCAATTCACAAATCCAGTCTTACCTGTAATCTTGTGGAGAGGGATGATGACCTGAATTTTCTAGAACTCCTGACATCCTGGATGTAATTCCACTTTCTATCATTTCCTGGGATATTTGATAATGCTGCAACAAGGAAAAAGTGCCTCTGCATAAGACATCTAGGCTTCAATACTTGATGTCATTTAGGTCTAGACCTTTTTTTTTTTTTTTTACTGACCTAACCATTTTAATTTTGTTTCCTTGTTTTGTCTACTCATTATATAGGCTATTATAATGACCTTCAGATAAATAAAATATTAGCACATCAAACAGACTACTTATGGAGGAAAATAAGTATTTATATTGTGTATTATATAGTATTATGTACTACATTAATCATATAGGTTACAATGAATGCACTATTTAAAAAAAATCTGAATCTGATTATGACCAGTTAATAACAATAATGATATAAGCTAATGACAATCATATCAGCTATCATGGAAAAAACATAACAATTGCAAATTAAAATAGACAACAAACAATGTTTTTATACACAAGTTACAGGGGTATTATATGTAGGCCTATGCTTCAAAATAATATAACATTGACGTTTTACAATAGAGAAGTCAAATGGATTGCTTTTTAATAAGCATTACAATTGACAAGGTTATTTATTAACCTTTTTTTACTGATTAAAAAAAACTACTTTTTGTGCAATCCCAAAATATAGCAGCGTTTCCCACCCTTTCTGAAATAACAATGACACAAAAATGAAAAGTTCTCTAATTTAAATAATCCCCTCTCACTCAAAGTATCATAACTATTTGCTGACATTCATCCTTGTCCTACCGGAAAAAATTCAATCTTACCTGTTCAGGATAATCTGCAGAAAATGTTAGTTGTTGACGAGTCCGTGTAGTCTACTGTGTTTTCACTGTGCTGCACTTGTTTCCGAAAAACCGTTTTTAAATTTCCCTCTCTGGAGCTGTCCAGCACGCTGTCATGCGCAATAGGCCTACCTACCTTAACGGAGCCTGTTGTTGCTCAAAGGGCAGGATCCCAAGGGTTTGACAGCTGCTGCCAATGTAACAACAACTTGTAACAGACTCCCCTGGAAGACAGTACACCATCCGAATGGACAAAAAAATATGCAGTCTGATCTCACTTTTTATATTTACACCTAGGCTAGTACTTCCTTTAATTACTGTGATTGTGGAGTTTCTGGATAAACAGTAGGCTATCCATGGACAATGACGAATTTGAGAAAGGATGGTTTCAAAACAATAAACCACTCTATAGCTGTAGCCACCCAGTCTCTATCCAATATAGTTGACAATTGTCATTGTACGGCGACATATGGTAGCATACTTGTGTGATACTTTTTGTTAGCTAAAATAAATTGTTTGGTCAAGATCGAGGCGCAGGTGCGCTTTAGATGCGTCGCTGTAGCCTACAATACACAACATTAATACATCACTTTGCCCAGTATTAATTTGAAATCAGCGCTACAAATTAAAACAAATTAATTTAAATAAAAAATAAGAGGAATAACTGCTTAAGAAATATGTAGTCCTATAGCGTATTTGTACCCTATACAATTTCCCTTCGATATAATGTCCAGTCCTCCCAAGTTCCAGTTTTCAAGTATTCCAACATAGTAATTATTAGAGACCTTCGACTCTGATTGTGTCTATCGCTGCTTGTTAGCGTCTGAAACGGAATGAATGTGAATTAAAAGGCGAGTGCTTGTAGACAATTTGTTTCCCCGCCGCTACACCCGCGTCTTTCTCCGCACAACAGCGGGAAAAATAGTCTGGAAGGCGCGCAGGGGAGGTAAAGGGTACATGAGCCAAGGAAACAACAGGGCTGAAAAGTTGTCACTTGTCAGAAGAGATTTGAGCTGGTGATGTCAACCTGTGTTATGGGACACAGTATTTCGACTTCAATCTTAGCCTACTTTAGGTGACAATATAAATTGGAAGCAATGGGCTCTTATGGGCTAAACTGCTAAAGACAACTGCTTAGGAAAGGTGGAAAAGTTGTCTACTTCACTGTTATTTTTGTGGGTGTACCAACTTTAAAATCTGTTGTCCACGTTCACATAAACAACTAGAATTTGAGAAACATCTAAGAAAAATTCACAACCGGAAATTAACACAAATGTCTGTGGGGATAGAGCCAATGAAAGCAGTGTCAACCCATGGGACACCACAGATGGTAAATCATGCTGCCGCAATGGACACAATCGATGATTACATGCATGAACGTAACTGACAAAATAAGACCTTCCCCAAAGATCCAGAAAATCTAAGTCCTAGAGCCCGTGGGGTTACACTGTATTATTCACATGGCTCTACTTAGATAATTTGCCGAGGGACCACAACTCCCTTCACTGCGCCATAAATATTTAGTAAAAGAAAGTCTGACCATCCTATTGTCTTCCTATGGCTCTTGCATAAATATGAAACAAGGTTAACGGCTTATTATGTTAACTGCATATTATTACGTTCAGAGAGAGGAAAAAATATGTGGAGGGAAATAATTGAGAAAATGGGGGGAAAAGTACTAAAATGTACTGTAGTGTCACAGTGGTAAATGTAACAAAACATTTCGAGTTCTGATTGTGTGTTTACAGGCTGATGTCATTTTGACTGTGACAGGGCTCTCTCAACAGATTTCAGAAGTGGTTACATTAGTTACATTATACTGATAAAGGATTGGAGTGTGTGACATAAAGTACAGCCAAGGCAATCAACCTCCTTCCAGTTCTCTGCTGCCAATGACTGGAACGAACTGCAAAAATCAGACTCATACTTCCCTCACTAGCTTTAAGCACCAGCTGTCAGAGCAGCTCACAGATCACTGCACCTGTACTTAGCCCATCTGTAAATAGCCCATCCAATCTACCTCATCCCCATACTGTATTTATTTATCTTGCTCCTTTGCACCCCAGTATCTCTACTTGCACATTAATCTTCTGCACATTCTACCATTCCAGTGTTTAATTGCTATATTGTAATTACTTCACCACCCTGGCCTATTTATTGCCTTACCTCTCTTATCCTACCTCATTTGCACATGCTGTATATAGATTTTTCTACTCTATTATTGATTGTATGTTTGTTTATTCCATGTGTAACTCTGTGTTGTTGTATGTGTCAAACTGCTTTGCTTTATCTTGGCCAGGTCGCAGTTGCAAATGAGAACTTGTTCTCAACTAGCCTACCTGGTTAAATAAAGGTGAAATAAGTAAATAAAATAAAAACCAGGGCCCATATTCATAAAGTGTCTCAGAGCAGGAGTGCATAGACAGGGGGGACTTTATCCTAGATCAGCACTCCTACTCTGAGATGCTTTAATAATATGGATCCAGATCACTAGTTCCCCCTACACAAGTAAAGTCACCACTGTCTGCATCAGAAAAGGATGTCCCAGTAAACAACTCCCTGTTCAGAGAACACAGTGATGACATTCCCTCTCGTGCCTTTGTCCAGGAATAATGGGGAAACAGTGGGATTTGACCATTGAACCACGGTTCCATCAACACATATTGATGTTTACACATTTGTTGTAATGGAAATGTTTGTGGAGTATCTACAAATCCTGGACACTCCAGTAGGTAGACATCAGTGTCTGCTCTGACCATTGAAGATGAAAAAAAAGGTGGGTGACTGGACATCTCTAGACTCTATCAGTACACCCAATTAGACATTACAAGATGCTATCATGACATTATACTCATTCATTCTCAATTATGAAAAAGACAAAAACACCAAAAAGAGTTATCAAAAGTGACAGCCACTAGTCCATCCATTCTACTGTTCTACAATGGTCCAGAGAGAGCAAAGATGGATTACTTCAGGACTGGCAATGAAGTTGTAACGGTTTATGGTAAGGAGGACACGAAACAAGAACTATTATGTATTGACTTTGAACCAGTCAGCTCTCAAGATGCTCCAACACAGGCAGCTAGCTGTTTAGCATCAGACAGAGAGGGAGCAGTGAAGAGGTTGAACTGCAGGGGCGACTCAGACAGGCTTGATCTAAATTCTCTCCTGCCGATTCAATCCCTCTTCTATTTGACATGGCAGATGATGACGGTTCTCTGAGAGACTGCTGCATGGACCTAACATCTGAAAGTTGCTTCAGTTCCTCTGTCACAGTGCTATTGTATTGGGAGATCACACACCCTCCATCTTTCAGGTTTAGAGAAATCAATGGGGTTGATCTTTGTGTGACCCGGGTCAAGACCAATTGGGTGTGTTCTTTGGGGAGGATGGCCCTTTTCATAGGCTCAGAGCAGTGTTTCTTCCTCCTGGTCCTGGGGACCCAAAGGGTTGCACATTGTCGTTTTTGCCATGATTTGAATTAGGTGTGTAGTGCTCGGGCAAAAACATACATGTGCACTCCTTTGGGTCCCCAGAACCTGGATTAACAAACACTGGTTTAGCAGTGTTTCTTAAACCTCAGGGACCCCAAGACGTTTCACAATTTTGTTGTAGCCATGAACTAGCTCACCTGATTGACCTAGTCAAAGGCTTGATGATTAGTTGACAAGTTGAATCAGGTGTGCTAGCTCTGGAATAGATCAAATACATGGAACAGTTGGGGTCCCTGAGGAGAGGTTTGAAAACAACTGGCTTAGAGGGTAAATGGATAAAAAGTCTCCATCTCATTCACCGGTGATGCCAGAGTTGTGGGTTCGATTCCCACGGGGTCCAGTACGAAAATGTATGCACTCACGACTGTCAGTCGCTCTTTAAAAGAGCATCTGCTAAATAGCCTCCAGAGTGGCGCAGCGGTTTAAGGCATTGCAGTGATAGCTGTGTCACTACAGATCCTGGTTCGATTCCAGGCTGTGTCGCAGGCTAGCAGAAAATAGGAGCATTGTACTGTGATTGGCTCAGCATTGCACCGTGATTGGCTAAGTGTTCTGTCACTGCCTTTAGAAGGGTAACATCAAGAATGTGAGCTCTTTGGGTCCTGCCATAGACTTAGATTAGAAGTGCCCTTCCAAGAAGGCTCAAGGTCATTGGCCACAGATAAAATGACGTCGAATCACGTTATATGTACAGTAGCTTTGATTGGATTGATCATGTCAACATCATACTTTCACAATCTTAGCTAGCAGTTATCATCATCAATAAAGTCGACAATCTACTGGCAAATCCTTTTTAATCCTTGTCATATAAAGATAAATAATGAAGATAAATTATAGACAAAATGTATCGTTGCTCATCGGCCATTGGACATACACATTACAAGTTGTAAATTTCAAATTCAACAATGAGTTGTTTGGAAATAATCAGTGACAGTGGCTAACTGCAAGCATTGCAATGTCGGAATAAACGCGCTCAGACTGGGAAAATACGTTTTGAGCGGTCATCCAACTCAGAACTGTAAATCTTTCTCTTTCTTTGATGGCAAAATTTGCCAACAAAGGACCGCCGCGCACAACTAGGTGAGTCTAAAAATGTGTAGGTGTAGCAGTGGTAAGGATTCACTCCATTGTGCTGGAAAGAAAGCTCTGCTGTTGGGACAGCTTTATGTAGGCCCTAACAGTTTGTGGGCACCACTCGTTGCCGTTGGAGTGGAATAAATATATTGTTTAGTGTTGTGTTGTGTAGTGGCTTTGCTGCTGGCATGCATCTAAAAAAAAAAATGGGTGTCTTTGCCCCACCAAGTTGTACATGCTAAAATCACCACTGATTGTGTCAAAGAAGCAGTGCGGCTTGGTGGGGTCGTGTTTCGGAGGACACATGGCTCTTGACCTTCGCCTCTCCAGAGTCCGTACAGGTGTTGCAGCGATGGGGCAAGACTGTAACTACCAAATGCATATCACAAAAATTGGGGAGAAAAAGGGGTTACATTTTTTTTTTTTTTAAATACACAAAATTAAAAAAGAGCATCTGCTAAATTACTGAAATGTATTTTTGACCAGGGCCCATAGGGCATAAGGGCATAGTGCAATGGCTATAGTGCAAGGTTGACCAAGTTGGAGATAACTTTTGGTCTGTTTTTCACTCTTATCCTTGTGCATTCCTGTTTCTCTGCACTGTGGATCTTTAAGTGGTGTAAAGGATATCGTCACAGCTGAGCTGAATTCAGTGCTGTATAGTCAGGTTGTTCATACTAGCAACTCGCATGCCCCTGTATTTTTCAGCCATCTATCTCCTGTGTTTGATGGGTGAAAAATCCACTTGTCAATTGGTGTGTATTCATAGATGCCAAGGAAAGCCAGACTTCCCCCCCAAAATGAATTTTTTACATAAAATAATGTATCTTTTATCTGTCTGTGTTTTATAATTTTCCTTTAATTCACAAGAGGCGGACTGTATTTCACAGGAGAAAGCAACCGAGCGAGTGAAACAGCGCCCCTCTGTCTCTATGTGTAGGCTATCTAGCTGATGCTGTCTGGTCCAAATGAGTATGACATTGTTGCCACACATAGCATTGCAGACCATTGCAGCCAGCGAGCATCTGGCATCTCTTGACAAAAAAATTATGAAAAATGTGCCAATCAGCGTTGAGCTAAACCGAGTGAGCTCAACTGTGAATGGTCCTGGTGCACCAAAGAAAAAGTGTCAAGGGAAGCCAGCTTGGATTTGGCGTCACTCCTATCAAATCCCATTGAGAGCATATAGTCGTTGACAGAAAAACATGAATTGTTGTGTTGTTGTCCTCCGGTGGCTAGCTAGTCAGCTAGAAAAAATTGTCCCTTTTCTAAATTAGCCATGGATGGAGATAGGGATTTGGACTTGTGGTTTTACTTAATTCTCTGTTCTGATCCAACCATTAATTCATACACTGTTGTACCCCTGGCCTGAGAGGATGGAAGTTTAATATGTAGCTAGATGTAGAAGTCTATAGTTAACTAGCTAATGTTGCCCATGAATGGAAGTTAGGCTAGCGAGCAAGCATTTTAGCCAGGTAGCCTAGGACAACAAAAAATAAGTGTGTACTGTTTGACAGAGTGATAGACCATTTTATCAACATGAAAGAGAGGTGGATGGCATTGGCGTTTCTCTACAAGTAGGGTGAGTCAACATGTTTTTCTACTTGCATGCACACACACCCACACACACAGAAATCCGAACATTGGACAGCCACATCATATTTAGCTTACGTTTGTTGGACCACATTTTTTTTGTTATCTTTTAGTTGTCACTGTATTAGACTAAGCAGAAGTGATTTGATGATGTTGAAGTTGAAATGGTGCTGGAATAGTTGAGGCAGCTCCTGTTTTCTTTGCGACTTGCGGTAGCTATGGTTCTAAATCAATAGTTGTTTCGTGGTCTAAAGATTTAGGAAACATTAACTTGCTTGACCCTGCTGTAGGTCATGTAACTGTCTGTTACTGTACATGCAATATGCTTTGTGAACTTCACTGGACAGAGATTGCTATCCGGTTTTGTGATTAAAAACAAAGGTGTGGTTGAATTTATTCTGCTACTGTGTCTTCTTATTGTCTCTGCCTTTAGGCCTATATATCATGGTGGCACTCGCAAGGCATATGCATTAACAGGTTATAGAGGGGGCGGCTTGGCTTCCCCAGTGATTTTACCCACGCATCACTATTGCTTGTCACTTAAATCTCACTGGATTGATTTTCATTTTACTCCTGCGACTCTTTCATACCCTTGCTTCTGCCAGTCTTTTCCCCCCCATGAACGTCATGCCCGCGGAAGTGTATGTAAGGTCCTATCAAACACACCCCAGTAATGGCGGAAATGGGCTCATGGAATGCATTATTTTCGTTGCATAAGAACAGTAAAGCTTCGTCTGGGATTTAAGACATCTCGACCCTTACATCACAAGAAAGAGAAGAATAAGACCGTTATTTTGATGGGTGTTCATTTTCTGTGGAATTGAAGAAAGTTATAATTTAATACAGCTGTGTTTACAAATTAGACTGCCTGAAATGAAAGCAACTTCTGAAAATGAACACTCGGATTATAGTGATATTATGTCTGATCTTGTAAACTGTGTAAAGTATATATATACAGTTGAAGTCGGAAGTTTACATACACCTTAGCCAAATACATTTAAACTCAGTTTGTCACAATTTCTGACATTTAATCCTCGTAAAAATTCCCTGTCTTAGGTCAGTTAGGATCACCACTTTATTTTAAGAATGTTAAATGTCAGAATAATAGTAGAGAGTGATTTATTTCAGCTTTAATTTCTTTCATCACATTCCCAGTGGGTCAGAAGTTTACATACACTCAATTAGTATTTGGTAGCATTGCCTTTAAATTGTTTAACTTGGGTCAAAGGTTTCGGGTAGCCTTCCACAAGCTTCCCACAATAAGTTGGGTGAATTTTGGCCCATTCCTCCTGACAGAGCTGGTGTAACTGAGTCAGGTTTGTAGGCATCCTTGCTTGCACACGCTTTTTCAGTTCATCCCACAAATTTTCTGTAGGATTGAGGTCAGGGCTTTGTGATGGCCACTTCATTACCTTGACTTTGTTGTCCTTAAGCCAACTTTGGAAGTATGCTTGGGGTCATTGTCCGTTTGGAAGACCCATTTGCGACCAAGCTTTAACTTCCTGATTGATGTCTTGAGATGTTGCTTCAATATATCCACATAATTTTCCTCCTCATGATGCCATCTATTTTGTGAAGTGCACCAGTCCCTCCTGCAGCAAAGCACCCCCACAACATGATGCTGCCACCCCCGTGCTTCACAGTTGGGATGGTGTTCTTTGGCTTGCAAGCCTCCCCATTTTTCCTCCAAACATAATGATGGTCATTATGGCCAAACAGTTCTATTTTTGTTACATCAGACCAGAGGACATTTCTCCAAAAAGTATGATCTTTGTCCCCATGTGCAGTTGCAAACCGTAGTCTGGCTTTTTAATGGCGGTTTTGGAGCAGTGGCTTCTTCCTTGCTGAGCGGCCTTTCAGGTTATTTCGATATAGGACTCGTTTACTGTGAATATAGATACTTTTATACCTGTTTCCTCCAGCATCTTCACAAGGTCCTTTGCTGTTGTTCTGGGATTGATTTGCACTTTTCGCACCAAAGTACGTTCATCTCTAGGAGACAGAATGCGTCTCCTTCCTGAGCGGTATGACGGCTGTGTGATACCATGGTGTTTATACTTGCGTACTATTGTTTGTATAGATGAACGTGGTACCTTCAGGCGTTTGGAAATTGCTCCCAAGCATGAACCAGACTTGTGGAGGTCTACAATTTTTTTTCTGAGGTCTTGGCTGATTTCTTTTCATTTTCCCATGATGTCAAGCAGAGAGGCACTGAGTTTGAAGGTGGGCCTTGAAATACATCCACAGGTACACCTTCAATTCACTTAAATAATGTCAATTAGCCTATCAGAAGCTTCTAAAGCCATGACATAATTTTCTGGAATTTTCCAAGCTGTTTAAAGGCACAGTCAACTTAGTGTATGTAAACTTCTGACCCACTGGAATTGTGATACAGTGCATTATACGTGAAATAATCTGTCTGTAAACAATTGTTGGAAAAATTACTTGTGTCATGCACAAAGTATATGTCCTAACCGACTTGCCAAAACTATAGTTTGTTAACAAGAAATTTGTGGAGTGGTTGAAAAACGAGTTTTAATGACTCCAGCATAAGTGTATGTAACCTTCCGACTTCAACTGTAGATAGATGTAATCTACAGCCAAGCATGTTGATGTTTTATCCGAGGGTGTCCTGCTGTTGGCACACTTGTTGAATTATACACCAGAACGTGACAACAACAGTAATTCATGAGGCAGTCTCTAGACAGTGCAGGTGAGTGCAAATAGTCCCAGCCAAGACAGAACAAGTTTTTGGTGATTGCAGCCATGTTCCACCCCTTTATTTTAATCTATTCATATATGTATCACGTTTCAGGTAAGACCCAGATGCAGACAGCGTCGAATTAACAGTTTATTAATCCAACATGGGCAGGCAAAAGACAGGTCAATGGCAGGCAGGGGTCCGTAATCCAGATAGGTGGGGCAAAGGTACAGGATGGCAGGCAGGCTCAGGGTCAGAGCAGGCAGAAAAGGTCAAAACCGGGAAAACTAGAAAACAGGAACAGAGGGAAAACTGCTGGTAAGGTTGACGAAACAAAACAAACTGGCAACAGACAGAGATCACAGGTATAATTACACATGGGATAATGGGGAAGATGGGTGACACTTGGAGGGGGGTGTAGACAATCACAAAGACAAGTGAAACAGATCAGGATGTGACAATATGAAAATACACCCAGTGTATTTATGCAAATGAGGCACATACAATTTTCTTAATTTTAACACAAAATATTTTTTAAATACCTGATACCATTAGAAAATGTGCTTTTCAGAAAGTATTCACACCTCTTTCCTTTTCCAGATGTTGTTGTGTTACAGCCTGAATTTAAAATGGATCAAATTTAGTTGTTTTTTTTCACTGGCCTACGCACAATACCCCATAATGTCAAAGTGGAATTACGTTTTTCAAAGTGTTTACTAATTAATAAAAAAAGAAAAACTGAAATTTCTTGAGTCAATAAGTATTCAACCCCTTTGTTATGGCAAGCCTAATTAACTTCAGGAGTAAAAATATGCTTAACAAGTCACATAATAAATTGTATGGACTCACTCTGTGTGCAATAATAGTGTTAATAATAGTGTTTAACATGACTGCCTCATCTCTGTACCCCACACCTACAATTAAGGTCCCTCAGTCGAGCAGGTCATTTCAAACATAGATTCAATTACAAAGACGGGCACCTATTGGTAGATGGGAGAGAACAAATATAGCAGACACTGAATATCCCTTTGAGCATGGTAAAGTTATTAATTACACTTTGGATGGTGTACCAGTCACTATAAAGATACAGGCGTCCTTCCTAACTAATTTGCCAGAGAGGATGGTATGGTAGCCAATGGTGACTTTAAAACAGTTACAGAGTTTAATGGCTGTTATAGGAGAAAACAGACAATGGACCACCAACATTGGAGTTATTCCACAATACTAACTTAATTGAGATTGAAAGTAAGGAAGCCTGCACAGAATAAAAATATTACAAAACATGCATCCTGTTTGCAACAAGGCACTAAAGTAATAATGCAAAAAAATGTGGCAAAACAATTCACTTTTTGTCCTTAAGTGTTATGTGTGGGGCAAATCCAATCCAATACAGTACCACTCTCCATATTTTCAAGCATAGTGGTGGCTGCAACATGTTATGGGTATGGTTGTAATCATTAAGGACTGGGGAGTTTTTCAGGATAAAAAAGTAATGGAATAGAGTTAAGCACAGGCAAAATCCAAGGGGAAAACCTGGTTCAGCTTGCATTCCACCATACACTGGGAGATGAAGTCACCTTTCAGCAGGACAATAACCTAAAACACAAGGCCAAATCTGCACTGTTGTTGCTTACCAAGAACAGTGGCTGAGTTTCAGTTTTGACTTAAATCTGCTTGAAAATCTATGGCAAGACCTGAAAAGGGTTGTCTAACAATGATTAGTTCCTCTCTAGGTTTCTTCCTAGGTTTTGGCCTTTCTAGGGAGTTTTTCCTAGCCAATGTGCTTCTACACCTGCATTGCTTGCTGTTTGGGGTTTTAGGCTGGGTTTCTGTACAGCACTTTGAGATATCAGCTGATGTACAAAGGGCTATATAAATAAATTTGATTTGAAAATAAATTTGATTTGATTAACAACAGATTTGACAGAGCTTGAAGAATTTTTAAAATAATAATGGGCAAATGTTGCACAATCCATGTGTGGAAAGCTACTTACCCAGAAAGACTCACAGCTGTAATCGCTGCCAAAGGTGCTTCTACAAGTATTGACTCGGGGGTCTGAATGCTTATTTCAATTTTCAATACATTTTGTTATTATGGGGTATTGCATGAAGATGGGAGAGAGAAAAAATGTGTCATCCATTTTGAATTCAGGCTGTAACACAATAAAATGTGGGCTTTGAATACTTTCTGAAGACACTGTATATGTGTGCATTCTATGAAAAAAAAAGTTAAATTTGACAATAAATGGAATACCTGAACTCATTATTTGTCAGTGCCAGTGAAAGGTTTTATGTGCTATAATTCAGTCAATATCTGATGGATTTTAAAAATCCATTGTCCAACTGTTGCATTTATTAGAATTGTTTTTAAAACCGTTTAACTATTTTGATGACCTGTTGCTATTCATACAGAATAGGGAAAAATGCTGTTCACATACATATGAAATCATACTGTAAATTGAAAGAAATACATACAGGTGGTTCTTATGTCACATACTGTAGCTTCAGAGAAAGACACGAAATGTTGTGAAAGTAAAGAACTGCCTTCAATGTATACAGGGAGTAATTAACCTTGCTGACCGTGTACTCCACGGCTGGAACATGAACTGAAGAAGGGAGCTCGGCCCTCGTTCCGCTGCTCTGAAAAAATTACTTTGATGGACTATGAAAGAAAGAAAAACAGAGAAAAAGGAAGAGAGAGAGGGATAGAGGAAAAGGGGGAATGGTGGAGGGAGAGAGATAGAGGGGGGAGGGGGGGGCGCGAGAGAGGGAGGGACTTGGCTGTAATGTTCTGATGATGTGAGTGTTATCATCCAGCCTTCATTCTCAGCATGGAATCTCTAATGGGAAAATCAACCTCTTTGACTCCTGTGTAATTGGATTTAACCGGGTCTCGTGCTGAATCAGAGCCCTGTGGGTAGCGCAAAGCTTGTTAAGATTGGACAAGCATTGCTGGGCTGCCGGATTGGGTAGAGAGAGGCGGGGTGCTCGGGCAGAAGTACCCCCCTGACAACTTTTCGGAGTGGAGGGTGGATAATTGAAATGGGCAACATCTGAACATCCATTATGTCTAACTTTACTCCAATGGTGGGAAGCAGCTTGAACTGCCACAAATAGAGAGACATTTGATATTTTCTCTCGTTTAGGTCATCGGGCCAGTGGAAACGGACACCTGTGCTTCTCCTTCCCCCTGTCTGTGTGTGTGTGTGCATGCGTACTTGCGTTGCATTCATGCATGCGTGTTTGCTGCTACAGGTTACCATGTTACTGAGGTAACCAGGTTAATGCTCCCTTGTGGTCTTTCCCTGTGAATACCCAATGCAAGGGAACACCACAAACGATCTTATCCTGATTACGACCCAAAAGTCTCTTGCTGAAATTTTTATTTTTTATGTTGTCTCTTCTTTTTTCTTACAACTGTGTGTTTATAGTGTAAAGATGTAAATATACTGATTATTATAAACTGAGTGGTTTGAGCACTGAATGCTGATTGGCTGACAGCCGTGGTATCAGACCTTATACCATGGGCATGACAAAACATTTATTTTTACTGCGTATGTAACCAGTTTATAATAGCAATAAGGCACCTCAGGGTTTTGTGGTATATGGCCGAGGGCTGTATCCATGCACTCTTCGTTGCGTTGTGCATAAGAACAGCCCTTAGCTGAGGTATATTGGCCATATACCACACCCCCTTGTGCCTTATTGCTTAAATATTTGATGGGAGAGTATAAAGGGTCATTTTGTTCGTATTCCCAGGCCTTTTGGAGGTTATCTCGTAAACCTTGGGACATTTCTTGTCAAGTGTGTGTAGTTTTCTATGGTGCAAAGCAAAGTTCCTTGAATCCACAATCAATGACATCTGATCAGAGAGCTCTAAGATTTAATATCAGGGTCGTACTCATTAGTCACTAAACGGACTGAGACGGAGTGATTACCTAAACTTGTCCAATAAGAAACACTTGTTATTGTATTCTGTTGCAAAACATTTTGCTACATTTTTCTATGGTGTGCAAGAATTAATATGACCCAGCTTGGCATTATGAGAACAGCATTATGTCGAGCAGGGCACTTGTAGCAGCAGTCAGAGACCCTTCTGAAATAGCAGTGGCCCAGTGGAACTATACTCTGAGTAGTTTGTAATTAGCCTGCAATGTAATCAAAGATCAGTAACCAGTCCTATGCTATGCCAGCGGGGGTTGCTGTGCTGCTGGTTCGAACATACACACACACACACACGACGAGAGAGACTCGGAGGAGGATTGGATTGTGTTTCTGCATCTTTGTGTTACACCCCGTCGAGCTGGTAGACACTCAAGTAAGCACTGAATAAGATCTCCCTGTCCCTCCACCTCCATCCCCCATGGCATGAATGATAGATTAAGCAGCCGGGCCGCAGTGCCCTGAGCCTGGGTCAGTATGACCAAGGTGTGGAGGCGCAGAGCACACAGGTAGATAGGACCACCAACCCCTGTGGTAGATCCTCAGTGATGGGTCTGTAGTGGCTGCAGAGGAGAAAGCACTGTACTGTAAATACAGGATTTCTTCAGAATTAGATTTTTGCCAACTAATTGTCAGTGATTCATCCACAGTGACTGACTAGGGCATGGGAGGACATGGAGAAGCAGCACACGTGTGATATAGCTCCGGTCCAGCGAGGGTGAATGAAGAATTTGGAGCCAACCTGAATGTCCGCATCCCATTCCTGAGTTTGACTGAGAACTGACCAATACAGATTTGGAGAATGCAGGTATGATTGAATGTTCCAATGTACTGTTGGTGTGCCATTTTGTATTTTTAAAGGTAGGATGTTAGCGTTAACTAGTTAAAAATCTTTACAAGTAAAAAATATAAAATAACCAATATCATCCCATTGGGGGCTCACTGTCTGACCGTGTTTTTCAGAAGGGGGGCATAGAGGCCCAGCCATTTCAGTGTAGATAGAGTGCTTAAGAAAGGGATGGAGGCCCACTCTGTTAGTGGGGTGTAACAAGATCTTGCTGATCAAGTGAAGAGATTGGCCGCCATGCTGCGGGGCAGAATAGAAGAATGGATGGAGGCAGACTCATTCCATCCTTAGGAGACAGGTTTTCTTGTTTCCTGGCTGAGGAGCGGACTGCCATGGAGTTGAGTGTCTCATGATGGTCCTGTTTATTAGAGCACGCAATGGAATCAAAACTAAAAAATGTTTTGCAACAGAAAACCAACATGCATGTTTCTTATAGGTAGTCCATCCCTGTTTCAGTCCATTTTCTTCCTTTTGGTGCCTAATGAATATGACCCATGTTTCACTGGGTCTTCCTAGTTAGTTTCCCCCTTCCACATCCATCTCTCACAGGGATGAGATGAGGTCACCACTGTTTCAGGCGATGTTGGTTGACACTCTAGACCAAGATGAAGGGGCATCTCTTAAGACAATTGGTCATTTGATCTGACAATGAATGGCTGATTGGGTTCCCTACGTAACCATTGTTTCCACTGTTCTTCATGGGCTTTGTATCTCTGAGTGTTTTAGGTACACAATATTTCAGTCACTTTTATCTGTTATTCAATATAGCCTAGATGGATAAAAGGCATTTGTCCATGGAATTCTGCCGTGTTCAGTAATATGAGCATGTCACCAGTCCACACAGTTGTAGTACAGTAACCTCACAGAGTCAGTGTATTGTACACAGTTATTGCTTTACTGTGGCCATTCTCCGAGTACAGAAATTCTGCCTCATCAGGTACAGTAGCTGTATTAACAGTTATATTAATTACTTAATACATATGATCTGTTATGGAGCTGTACAGTATCCCGTCCCGTTCGTCCCCGTCCGTCCGTCCCTGAGCTTTGCACATCGTCTGCTTGCACGGCCTTGAGAGATGTTTGTTCCCATGAAGGAGGGCAGTGTAAAAAAAATACACCACTACCATCAAGTTGCCAGATTGATTTTGACGTCTCAAATGGTGTGCCTTCAATGATATTGTTCACCTGTCTCAATGGCTTAAAGTGGGGGAAGACTGCGGGGAGGTGGTCGGTGAGGGTTATTGGTGGGGACACGGAGTGAGGGGTATTGTTAAGGAGAGGGGGTGAGATTTGGGGGGGTGGGGGTAGAGGGGGGGTTGGCTGACAGGTGGAAAAAAAACTCATCTGACCAGCCCCCCCTCTTTCCATCCATGGTGCCCGGTGTGAGAAGAGTAATGAAGTCCAAATTACAGCACAGGATTGCTTGGAACAAGCCCCTATTGTTCACTCCCAGGGCACACTAAATGAGTGTCATAGCAAACAGCGGGACATAGACCGTTACTGCACTATTTAGTCTGCCCCGTTGTCTCAAGACGGCCCCGTTTCAGAGGGTTCTCAGATCAGACAAATACTGCCCCCTCCCTCCTTCCCTCCCTCATTCCCTCCCTCCTTTGCCCTCACCCTTCCTCTGTCCAACCACCCCCCGCCCCCCCTCCCCTTCTCACCCCAAAATAGGGCAAATCTCCTCTATTGTGTTTCAACTGGCCAGTGTGAAATTGACTGTGACGTTAAATGTTTTCTAATGAATAATTACTGAATGGATATGCTGGGGGAATATATGTAATGGATTGTAGACTGCATTTTAAAAACCTCCTTTTTGTCTCTGCTCCGTGGTATTTACAGGACAAAAACACTTGGCCTTTCTCAGAAGTAACAAGGGCTATGGAATGGGAGGGGAGTGTGTGTGTGTGTGTGTGTGGGGGGGGGGGTACTAAGGGCTTTGTGTCAATTAGATCCAATGGATTATCTTTTTGAAATGTTTTTTTTACAGACAGAGTTGAGAATCAAAGGAGTTCTGCCTTCTAAAGAAGGAGAAAAAAAGAAAACCTACAAAAGCTGTGAAGAAACCTTTGGTCCAAGTGTTGGTGTTGAGAATGCAAAACAGATTACTGAACATTTTCCCACTCTGCTTTTCTCAAATGTGCCGTTGTTTTCGGGTTCCCCTGTTCCATTTGCACAGGGTGAGGTTGGTGTGTTTGGTTGGTGTGAGCTGTGGTGGCCTATGGGCTGCTGGCCAACACCTCCGTACTATGTGCTCTGTAGCCAACATTAGCTTCTGTCTGTAGACTACCTCGACACAATCAGAGGGCTCTGCTCCAAAGCCCCATGAGAGCCACAGAGCCCTTGTTTCAGTAGAACTAACAGGGACTCCGCTTGTGCTTTTTTTCTGTTCAACCAAAGAGCCTTTTGTAACTTGACTTATACACGATGGAGGAGTTGCTAGTTGTTTACGTCAAATGTTGGCTTGAATGTTGGCTGTATGGTTCATATACAAATGCCATACATATGATATAATATTAATACATTTCTTATCTCATGAAACTACACAAATCCTTAGTTTTAGGCAAACAACCAAAACAAAATTCTCATGAGGTGGAGTGGTGTGCTCAGGTCCAATGAATGTCTAGTTAGTGGACCCCCAAAGCCAAAAGTTCTGTGCCTCTTTAAGTCCTCTTATTTATCCATATACTTTTGTTTGGATGCATGTCTGTAAATGTGGAACTATATAAGGACTTCGTAAAACATTCATAAGCAGCTCATAATACCTTTATGAAATGCTCATTTTCTTCTTCAAGCCCTTATGTACAGTAGGTATCCTTCATATCAAGCATTGCTGCTGTGTGATTGGCTGTAGGGGCATAAGGCACAGGGTGCCCAGGGTCAGCTGGACATGGAGGGGGCTCTGACCGCCCGAGACCGCGTGGGGATCCAGGACTTTGTCCTGTTGGACACCCATACCAGCGAGACTGCTTTCCTAGGCAACCTGAAAAAACGCTTCAGTGAGGACCTAATTTATGTGAGTTCGGAAGTGGCTAACTTAGTACCAACATTATGATATACAGTATGTAGTATCATGTATAATGACGCCATCATTTTAGACTCACTTGCAGACCCTTTTTTGGTGCAATAGTTGAAGGAAAAATATATTATAAGCAACTTTCTGGGATTTTTAGCGAATGTTTTAGAACTATCAACTTACAGATATACTGTAAACCTGTTGTTTCTTCCTGTGCAGACCTATATAGGCACTCTGCTAGTGTCTGTGAACCCCTACAAGGAGTTGGATATCTACAGTAAAAAACAGATGGATATATACATGGGCGTCAACTTTTTTGAGCTTCCACCACATATGTGAGTGTGTTACATAATTTTTTGTGCATGTCTATCTGCATGTTGAAATTGTATTGTTTGTCACTCATGAGATCAGATGCCAATCCACAGTATAAGCCCACACACGGTACAACGTTTATACAATGTTTATACAACATCGCTGTCTGACGTCTGTCTGGGTGCAGGAATAAAGCACAGGAGCAGCATATACCATATATAGGATTTTCTTTCATTATTCTCATTCCTTATTGGCCCAGCATCTGTGTAGAAATGATTCATTGTGGAATGCAAAATGTGCATATCACTTGACACAATCCATTTTTTTGATTTTTGAAGTTATGCCCTGGCGGACAACGCCTACCACACCATGATGACTGAGGCCAACAACCACTTCATCCTCATCTCTGGGGAGAGTGGTGCCGGCAAGACCGAGGCTTCCAAGAAGATCCTACAGTACTATGCTGTGAGCTGCCCCAGTACCACCCTACTGGACAGCGTCAGGGACCGGATGCTGGTGTCCAACCCTGTGCTAGAGGTCTGATCGGACTGTTCTTAGCACTCACTATTATCACACATCTGGTCAGATCTGCTCTCTCACTATTTGTGCTGTGCTATGTTTATTGTCATCATAGCTGTTTAGTACAAATAGATCTGGGACCAGGCTATCACACATCCTGGATCACATAGTAGGGTTGTTCCACGAAATGAGTCATTTTGATATTTTAAGTAGGAATTGTGCCCCAATATTGGATTTTAAAATCCTGTTATATTAAATGAAGTGCACTTTAAATAGACCACATGGAAAATGAATTATAAAAAATATCCTATATATGAATAAAGACTTGCTAAAGTACCAAAATTCAGTATTCTCTGTGACTTCTCTGACGTCCAACCAACATTTATCCAAGTTTTCACCATCACTGTAAAGCCGTAGTTATTTTGTTGCTTTTACAAAGTAATTTCTGAGGATAATTATGTATTTAATGTGATTATTGATAAATTTTAAGGTAAAACAAAACCTTTCCCTCATTTTAAGGTCAACCCTGTTATGTTAACTGAACTCTCGTTTTAATATGGTGAAACTGTTCCTTTTTAAAAACTTTTTTCCAAAAGACACATTGAACACGTAATAGTCAAATCATAGTGTAGAAGCAGGCGAGCTGGTTCTACTCTTTACGTAAAAGCAGGCGAGCTGGTTCTACTCTTTACGTAAAAGCAGGCGAGCGGGTTCTACTCTTTACGTAAAAGCAGGCGAGCTGGTTCTACTCTTTACGTAAAAGCAGGCGAGCTGGTTCTACTCTTTACGTAAAAGCAGACGAGCTGGTTCTACTCTTTACGTTAAAGCAGGTGAGCTGGTTCTACTCTTTACGTAAAAGCAGGCGAGCTGGTTCTACTCTTTACGTAAAAGCAGGCGAGCTGGTTCTACTCTTTACGTAAAAGCAGGCGAGCTGGTTCTACTCTTTATGTAAAAGCAGGCGAGCTGGTTCTACTCTTTACGTAAAAGCAGGCGAGCTGGTTCTACTCTTTACGTAAAAGCAGGCGAGCGGGTTCTACTCTTTACGTAAAAGCAGGCGAGCTGGTTCTACTCTTTATGTAAAAGCAGGCGAGCTGGTTCTACTCTTTATGTTAAAGCAGGTGAGCTGGTTCTACTCTTTACGTAAAAGCAGGCGAGCGGGTTCTACTCTTTACGTAAAAGCAGGCGAGCTGGTTCTACTCTTTATGTAAAAGCAGGCGAGCTGGTTCTACTCTTTTTGGACATATTGGGGTGTGGGTCTAGCAGAACACGTTAACCGTGTTACCTATACATAGACAGGCTAGAATGTTATTTTAAAAATTATAATTTTTAGAAGCTTGCATTCAATTGGCCCTCCCTGTTGCATAGAACAAGCTTCCATTCCCCCTGTCACGAGGGGATTTATGACTGATTTAAGATGAAATCATCAACCCTGTTACTTTATTTGGCACTTAATAGGTACTTACTATAGTCTTTTTTTATAACCTCTTGAGATAAGATTTTTATATTTTTATTAAGTTGAACATCAATGTTAGATGAAATGAAAAGTGTTTTTTCAACAAGTTACACTACCCAAAAGGGACTCATTTCTTGGAACAACCCAGTAGTAAATCTCTCAGTGATTGATGCCTCAGTGTTTCCCAACAGGCTTTCGGCAACGCCAAAACACTGAAGAATGACAACTCTAGTCGCTTTGGAAAGTACATGGATATCCAGTTTGACATCCAAGTAAGGAATGATGGAGACTATGGGCTTATGTTCTTATAGTGAGCAGACGACATGAGTATTGGTTTTTCCTTGAAACACTTTTGCTCCACTTGATTTTGATGGAACAAAGCAATTCTATTTAACCCAGGACCCATATTCACAAAGCTTGTCAGTGTAGGAGTTTCCCAGGTCACCACTCCTACTCTGAGACGATTTGTTAATTCAGGTCCAGGTCTGGTAAGCAGTTCATTGAGGCTAATTGATAATTGATCACGTTTACCCTCCAGGGGGATGCCGTGGGGGGCCATATCCTGAGCTACCTGCTGGAGAAGTCCCGAGTGGTCCACCAGAACCACGGAGAGAGGAACTTCCACATCTTCTACCAGCTGGTGGAGGGAGGGGAGGAAGACCTGCTGCATCAGCTAGGCCTCGAGAGCAACTGCCAGTACTACAGTTACTTGGTGCAAGTATGGGCAACCACTGTGGTCCATTGATTGGCTAGCTAGGGCTAGGCTAACTGCCACTATATAATGGCAACTCCTTCTCTCAAATAGGACGAGTGTGCCAATGTGACCTCAATCAATGACAAGAACGACTGGAAGACGGTGAGAAACGCCCTGTCCGTCATCGACTTTGACGAGAGTGATATACAAGTGAGTTGCTGTCACACTGTTTGTGGAAACAGCTTTTGTGATGACATTCATTCAAATGAGCTGTATATCTTATTGAAATATACTGTGCAGTACTAGGCTGCACATACTTTTGCTTTGTGTATATGTGTGTGTGAGGGGAGCTGCTTACACACAGCCGGCCACCATCCTAACCCTATTCCTAACCCTCACATGTCTGCATTCTCTGCAGCACCTATTTGGGATCATAGCAAGCGTCCTTCACTTAGGGAATGTGCAGTTTGAAGCTGACAGCAAAGGCTACGCCACGTTGAACAAGAACACAGAACTCCGCTGGGTGTCAACAGTAAGCCTTGTTATTCCTTGGACACTCCGCAACGACACCATGCCAAAGCCCTGGAGACCACAGTCTGCCTACACTTTGCTGACTTTGTGTTGCGTGTGATCATCTGTAGTTGCTGGGGATTAACGTTCAAGTACTGCAGGAGGGGCTGACATACAGGAAGATTGAGGCCAAAACAGATGAGGTGAGAGAGTGAGGAGGGGTAATGACTGACTGAATTAACTAATTATTAATTAACTGCACTTACTAGTGGTAAACCCAGTACTCTTTCTCATTCATGATTTCAGCTGTTTCAATCAGATGTGAATTTGCATGCTCTTGTCAGGTTTGGAATTATGTAATGTTTTCCTTTTTAAAATCACCATCCAGGTGCTCAGCCCGTTCACAGTGGACCATGCCATCTATGCCAGAAATGCCCTGGCCAAAGCCATCTATGGACGCACCTTTACCTGGCTGGTCAATAAGATCAATGATTCCATGGAGAATAAGGTTAGCAGATACTGTAAGTGATAAGCTCATGTCAAGATGGAACAGGAGCCCTGGTGATCTGTGTGACTGACCACTGTTTCCTAAAACCTTTTTCGACAGGAACCGTCAAGGAAGACAGTCATTGGTCTCCTTGACATATATGGCTTTGAGGTTTTCTATGTCAACAGGTAGGTGGAACCAGAGCCATATATTTAGAGTTAGGACATTGATGTTTCCACATTTTTATGCATTTACATGACACAGTACAATCAAATAATTCCATATGGCAGCCATGTTAGCTCCCCATGGGCAATAGCAGTTTATGGAATTTTCTTAATTTTGAACAAAGCTATGTAACTGAACCTCTAAAATTAAAAGTAGAATCCAAATACTTGTCATGAATGGATCAATTGAAAGCTCAATGGCATCAACATTGCGTCCGTTTTAAAAGTTGTCCGAACTCTATATATACAGTGCATTCGGTAAGTATTCAGACCGCTTGACTTTTTCCACATTTTGTTACTTTACAGCCTTATTCTAAAATTAATTATATATATTTTTAATTACATTTTTAAAATTTAATATTTTTTTTTCCTCATCAATCTACACACAATGCCCTGTAATGACAAAGCAAAAACAGGTTTTTATACAATTTTGCAATTAATTAAAAATGAAAAACTGAAATATCACATTTACATAAGTATTCAGACCCTTTACTCAGTACTTTGTTGAAGAACCTTTGGCAGCGATTACAGCCTTGAGTCTTCTTGGGTATGACGCTACAAGCTTGGCACACCTGTATTTGGGGAGTTTCTCCCACTCTTCTCTGCAGATACTCTCAAGCTCTGTCAGGTTGGATGGGGAGTGTCACTGCACAGCTATTTTCAGGTCTCTCCAGAGATGTTCGGTCGGGTTCAAGTCCCAGCTCTGGCTGGGCCACTCAAGGACCTTACGAAACTTGTCCCGAAGCCACTCCTGCATTGTCTTGGCTGTGTGCTTAGGGTCGTTGAACCGTCGCCCCAGTCTGAGGTCCTGAGCGCTCTGGAGCAGGTTTTTATCAAGGATCTCTCTGTACTTTGCTCCGTTCATCTTTCCCTAGATCCTGACTAGTCTCCCAGTCCCTGCCGCTGAAAAACATCCCCACAGCATGATTCTGCCACCACCATGCTTCACCGTAGGATGGTGCCAGGTTTCCTCCAGACGTGACGCTTGGCATTCAGGCCAAAGAGTTCAATCTTGGTTTCATTAAACAAGACAATCTTGTTTCTCATGTCATGTGCCTTTTACTGAGGAGTGGCTTCGGTCTGGCAACTCTACCATAAAGGCCTGATTGGTGGAGTGCTGCAGAGATGGTTGTCTTTCTGGAAGGTTCTCCCATCTCCACAGAGGAAATCTAGAGCTCTATCAGAGTGACCATCGGGTTCTTGGTCACCTCCCTGACCAAGGCCCTTCTCCCCGGATTGCTCAGTTTGGCCGGGCGGCCAGCTCTAGGAAGAGTCTTGGTGGTTCCAAACTTCTTCCATTTAAGAATGATGAAGGCCACTGTGTTCTTGGGGACCTTCAATGATGCAGAAATGTTTTGGTACTCTTCCACAGATCTGTGCCTCGACACAATCCTGTCTCGGAGCTCTACGGACAATTCCTTCGACCTCACTGCTTGGTTTTTGCTCTGATATGCACTGTCAACTGTGAGATCTTATATAGACAGGTGTGTGCCTTTCCAAATTATGTCCAATCAATTGAATTTACCACAGGTGGACTCCAATCAAGTTGTAGAAACATCTCAAGGATGATCAATGGAAACAGGATGCACCTGAGCTCAATTTCGAGTCTCTTATCAAAGTGTCTGAATAATTAAGTTAATAAGGTATTTAAAAAAAAAAAAAAAAATTATACATTTGCAAAAATCTCTAAAAACCTGGTTTTGCTTTGTCATTACGGGGTATTTTGTGTAGATTGATGAGAACATTTTGTTCTTTAATCCATTTTTGAATAAGTCTGTTACATAACAAAATGTGGAAAAAGGGAATGGGTCTGAACACTTCCCGAATGCATTGTATAGCTCTGGGTGGAACTAGGCTGTGCAGTAAATTGTAGAAAACTGGTGGGCTACATTTTAAGGTACACATCAATTGTTATCTGTTGTATGTCCATTCCAGTTTTGAGCAGTTCTGTATAAACTACTGCAACGAGAAACTGCAGCAGCTTTTTATCCAGCTGACCTTGAAGTCGGAGCAGGAGGAATACGAGGCAGAGGGCATTGGGGTACACGTAATTTTTCCACACACGGATATTTATCTATCCTAGTCTATCCGGTTCTATTTAGTCAACATGTGTAATATGGCATTTGTACCTTGTCATAGTATTACTTTGTTGTTATAGTTACTGTTGCATCCTGCAATGCCTTGTGTGTTTATGCTGAGTTTAGCTTAGGTAGTATTCCCGTAACTCACACGTCTTCCCATCACCTATTTCCTTTCATCTTCAGTGGGAGCCTGTCCAGTTCTTCAACAATAAGATTATCTGTGACTTAGTGGAGGAGAAACACAGGGGCATCATTTCAGTACTGGTGAGGACACACAAATGGCACCCTATTCCCTATCTAGTGCACTACTTTTGATCAGGACTCAACCCATAGAGTAAATTAGTGATGCATGATGCATCCTATTGCTCTTGGGAAGGACATAGGCTGAAATGAAAGGGATGATCTTGTTGCTTTCTCAGGATGAAGAATGCCTGAGACCTGGAGAGGCCACTGACTTCACATTTCTGGAGAAGCTTGAGGAGAAAATGGGCAGTCACCCTCATTTCATCACGTGAGTTCAGCTATCTCCCTCGCTCCCCGAACCACAGTCCTGCATATGTACATGTTGACCACACACACGGATATACAACAGCGTTAATTCAACCTCTCTTATCACTTAAGTTCAAATCCCTAACCCCCCCCCCCCACCTCACGGGCAAAACATTTTGGTGGCTCCCTTCTTGACGGCAGAGAGAAAACATTTAATTTTCAAGTTAATTTCCTGCAATTCCACACATGTACATCATTTGAGTCAATTGGAGGTGTACCTGTGGATGTATTTCAAGGCCTACCTTCAAACCCAGTGCCTCTTTGCTTGACATCATGGGAAAATCAAAAGAAATCAGCCAAGACCTCAGAAAAAAATTGGTTCATCCTTGGAAGCAATTTCCAAATGCCTGAAGGTACCACGTTCATCTGTACAAACAATAGTACGCAAGTATAAACACCATGGAACCACGCAGCCGTCATACCGCTCAGGAAGGAGACGCATTCTGTCTCCTTTGGTGCGAAAAGTGCAAATCAATCCCAGAACAACAGCAAAGGACCTTGTGAAGATGCTGGAGGAAACAGGTACAAAATTATCTATATCCACAGTAAAACGAGTCCTATATCGATATAACCTGAAAGGCTGCTCAGCAAGGAAGAAGCCACTGCTCCAAAACCGCCATAAAAAAGCCAGACTACGGTTTGCAACTGCACATGGGGACAAAGATTGTACTTTTTGGAGAAATGTCCTCTGGTCTGATGAAACAAAAATATAATTGTTTGGCCATAATGACCATCGTTATGTTTGGAGGGAAAATGGGGAGGCTTGCAAGCTGAAGAACACCATCCCAACCGTGAAGCACGGGGGTGGTAGCATCATGTTGTGGGGGTGCTTTGCTGCAGGAGGGTCTGGTGCACTTCACAAAATAGATGGCATCATGAGGAAAGAAAATTATGTGGATATATTGAAGCAACATCTCAAGACATCAGTCAGGAAGTTAAAGCTTGGTCGCAAATGGGTCTTCCAAATGGACAATGACCCAAAGGATACTTCCAAAGTTGTCGCACAATGGCTTAAGGACAACAAAGTCAAGGTATTGGAGTGGCCATCACAAAGCTCTGACCTCAATCCCATAGAAAATTTGTGGGCAGAACTGATAAAGCGTGTGCGAGCAAGGAGGCCTGCAAACCTGACTCAGTTACACCAGCTCTGTCAGGAGGAATGGGCCAAAATTCACCCAACTTATTGTGTGAAGCTTGTGGAAGGCTACCCGAAACGTTTGACCCAAGTTAAACAATTGAACTGAAATACTAATTGAGTGTATGTAAACTTCTGACCCACTGGGAATGTGATGAAAGAAATAAAAGCTGCAATAAATCATTCTCTCTAATATTATTCTGACATTTCACATTTTTTAAATAAAGTGGTGATTCTCACTGGTCTAAGACAGGGCATTTTTACTAGGATTGAATGTCAGGAATTGTGAAAAGCTGAGTTTAAATGTATTTGGCTAAGGTGTATGTAAACTTCAGACTTCAACTGTATATGCAGTATATTATTTTTGGTGGTCTGGGGCCCCGTAACGTCCTGGGGCCCTAAGCAACCGTTTGTCACTTATGCCTGAAGCCGGCCCTGGATGGACCTCTTGTCCTATTCTGAACCTGTGAGTCGACACAGTAAGAAGGCTTAGGCTCTATCTTTAATTGCCTCTCACTCTTCATCCCTCTCCCCCCCCCCCCCCTCTCTCTCTGTCCCATTGACTGCAGGCACAAGTTGTCTGACAAGAAGATACGTAAGACGCTGGATAGGGGCGACTTTCGCCTTCTGCATTACGCTGGGGAGGTCACCTATGGCGTTGTGGGTAAGGGATCCCATGGTCTCAGGCCCAGTGGTGGCATTACCCTCCTCTTCAATGTCCCTACATGTCCTACTTGTAGATTTCACTGCCACTCTCACGTGTCCCTTCTCACTCACCACTCTTTCTCGCATGTTGTTGTTTGTGTCATCCCAGGGTTCATCGACAAAAACAATGACATGTTATACAGAAACATCAAAGATGTAAGTCTGCAGGTTTCTACTGATGGATTATGTGAGACAGGGGAGGAAGGAAGGAGGGGAGGAGGGGGGGGGGGGGGCAGAGAATGGGACTCTTTTCAATTGGTTCCTTAATTATTTACTCTCCTGTAGAAGTTTTGTAAATAATACAAGAGGAGGGGAATGCAGTGAATTTGCCCAATTGGTTTTGAGTATCCACTTTGATGCGTGGTGTGTGTGTATGTGTGTACACAGGTGATGCGGCAGTCTAAAAATGCCATAGTCAGAGAGTGCTTTGCTTCCACAGAGTCGGATAGCAGGCGGCGACCAGAGACGGTGAGAGCTCACCAAGTTTTCCCCACCACTTTCTTGTCTGTCCCCCTGAAGTCACAATGACATTGTTTTTTCCCCCTTGTACACTGCCTCAATAGTATAACATATTGTACAGTATAGCTGGATAGGAACACACAGTTTTCAGAATGACGGACAACTGAGAAAAGTAAAAGATGTCTCTGTGTTTATATTGGATTATTTATTGTCCCCTTATGCAGCATTTGAACGTCATTTACCTCTGTAACTGGCAGCCTGTTGTGGTCCATCATCCATGTGTATTTGACAGATAAACTGTTGGGGGACTCTACAACTGATCCCAGGCCTGTTTCTCTGTAGGTTGCTAGCCAGTTTAAGAGCAGTCTGCTGGGACTGACAGACATCCTCATGTCTAAGGAGCCCTGGTATGTGCGCTGCCTCAAATCCAACGAGTCCAAACAGCCAGGTGAGAGACCCTCTGACCTCCACCACGTGCACAATATCATCACCAGCTGGTGGTACTTCCAAACTTCAATCTACTTCAATCTGTCAACTGTGTTTATGAAGCAATTTCTCCTTCATTCTCTCTCTTTTTCCCTTTGTGTCTATTTCTCCCTCTCTCTTTTTTTTGGCACACACACAAACACACATGCTACAGGTCGTTTTGACGACGTGCTGGTTCGGCACCAAGTGAAGTACCTGGGGCTGATGGAACACCTTAGGGTCAGACGGGCAGGTTTTGCATACCGACGCCGCTACGAGTTGTTTCTGCAGAGGTAGGCCAACAGAACTTGTTGCTTTAGTAGACCACATTGATTACTTTGTAGAAACAATATTTTCCTTATAACATTAGGCTTCACCGGCAAATGATTCGACCAGAATCTTTGAAAGATTTTGCCTTTACTTGAGCTGTTGATATCAAATAATGAATTAATTTCTTTATTCTGTCCCCTTGGGTAATGTTGTGTTGCATTTTAACACAAACAAGCACAGGCATTACAGGCATTCCAAATACTGTACATCTAGGACAATGAGGTGATGTGTGATCCACCTCCAGATACAAGCCCCTATGCCCAGCCACCTGGCCCCATTGGAGAGGAGTGGCTGCAGAAGGAGTGGAAGTGCTGGTGCAGCACCTGGGATACCTACCAGATGAGTACAAAATGGGCAGGTGAGAGCAGTTTGGGCAACTCATTTCTCCTCCACTAGATTGGTTCTTACAAATCTCTGTTACTTTTCCATTTCACTCTAGAACCAAGATATTTATCCGCCACCCCAGGACACTTTTTGCCACAGAAGATGCCTTCGAGGTCTGCAAACATAAACTTGGTAAGGGCATGAAAGCTAAGAGAAATCAAGAGATTTTATTTACTTGCATAGAGATTTCAATATTATTAATGGGTATTACAGCATCAAGGATTCAGGCCCAGTACAAGGGATACCGGCAAAAAGGAGAATTCAGAAGACAGAAAGAAGCTGGTAAGTGACAGCAAAGCTACATGGATGTGGTCCTCTGTAGCTCAGTTGGAAGAGCATGGCACTTGCAACACCAGGATAGTGGGTTCGATTTCCAGGACCACTGATACAGTGCCTTCAGAAAGTATTCATACCCCTTGACTTTTTCACACATTTTGTTACGTTACAGCCTTATTCTAAAATGTATTAAATACATAAAAATCCTCAGTAATCTACACACAATGCCCCATAATGACAAAGCGAAAACAGGTTTTTAGAATTTTCTGTAAATGTATAAAAACTAATTACCCTTTTCTATGAGACTCGAAATTGAACTCAGGTGCATCCTGTTTCCATTGATCATCCTTGAGATGTTTCTACAACTTGGAGTCCACCTGTGGTAAATTCAATTGATTGGACATGATTTGGAAAGGCACACACCTGTCAATATAAGGTCCCACAGGTGACAGTGCATATCAGAGCAAAAACCAAGCCATGAGGTCCAAGGAATTGTCCGTAGAGCTCCGAGACAGGATTGTGTCGAGGCACAGATCTGTGGAAGAGTACCAAAAAATGTCTGCAGCATTGAAGGTCCCCCAAGAACACAGTGGCCTCCATCATTTTTAAATGGAAGAAGTTTGGAACCACCAAGACTCTTCCTAGAGCTGGCTTCCCGGCCAAACTGAACAATCGGGGGAGAAGAGCCTTGGTCAGGGAGGTGAACAAGAACCCGATGGTCACTCTGATAGAGCTCTAGATTTCCTCTGTGGAGATGGGAGAACCTTCCAGAAGGACAACCATCTCTGCAGCACTCCACCAATCAGGCCTTTTAAGGTAAAGTGGCCAGACGGAAGCCACTCCTCAGTAAAAAGCACCACAGCCCGCTTGGAGTTTTCCAAAAGGCACCAAAAGACTCTCAGACCATGAGAAGCAAGATTGTCTGGTCTGATGAAACCAAGATTGAACTCTTTGGCCTGAATGCCAAGCGTCACATCTGGAGGAAAACTGGCACCATCCTACGGTGAAGCATGGTGGTGGCAGAATCATGCTGTGGGGATGTTTTTCAGCGGCAGGGACTGGGAGACTAGTCAGGATCTAGGGAAAGATGAACGGAGCAAAGTATAATCAAGTCAAATCAAATTTTATTGGTCACATACACATGGTTAGCAGTGTAGCGGAATGCTTGTGCTTCTAGTTCTGACAGTGCAGTAATATCTAGCATGTAATCTAACAAATTCACAATAACTACCTTATACACACAATTGTAAAGGGATGAATAAGAATATATACATATACATTTATGGATGAGCGATGGCCGTGCGGCATAGGCAAGATGCAGTAGATGGTATAGAATACAGTATATACAGTACATATGAGATGAGAAATGTAGGATATTTCGACATTATTAAAGTGCCGTTATTTAAAGTGATCAGTGATACCTTTATTAAATCCATTTATTAAATGTATTAAAGTGGCCAGAGATTTGAGTCTGTATGTTGGCAGCAGCCACTCTATGTTGGTGATGGCTGTTTAGCAGTCTGATGGCCTTGAGATAGAAGCTGTTTTTCAGTCTCTCTGTCCCAGCTTTGATGCACCTGTACTGACCTCGCCTTCTGGATGATAGCGGGGTGAACAGGCAGTGGCTCGTTGTTGTCCTTGATGATCTTTTTGGCCTTCCTGTGACATCAGGTGCTGTAGGTGTCCTGGAGGGCAGGTAGTTTGCCCCCGGTGATGCGTTGTGCAGACCGCACCACCCTCTGGAGAGTCTTGCGGTTGTGGACAGAACAGTTGCCGTTCCAGGCGGTGATACAGCCCGACAGGATGC
This sequence comes from Salvelinus namaycush, assembly GCF_016432855.1. Taxonomy (NCBI): domain Eukaryota; kingdom Metazoa; phylum Chordata; class Actinopteri; order Salmoniformes; family Salmonidae; genus Salvelinus; species Salvelinus namaycush. The sequence continues at coordinate 15,576,926 of NC_052307.1, forward strand.
TCTCGATTGTGCATCTGTAAAAGTTTGTGAGTGTTTTAGGTGACAAGCCGAATTTCTTCAGCCTCCTGAAGTTGAAGAGGCGCTGTCGCACCTTCTTCACCACGCTGTCTGTGTGGGTGGACCATTTCAGTTTGTCAGTGATGTGTACGCCAAGGAACTTAACTTTCCACCTTCTCCACTCCACTAGAGAGATATTTTGATGAAAACCTGCTCCAGAGCACTCGGGACCTCAGACTGGGGTGAAGGTTCCCCTTCCAACAGGACAATGACAATGAAGAATGGGAGAAACTCCCCAAATATAGGTGTGCCAAGTTTGTAGCGTCATACCCAAGAAGACTCGATGCTGTAATCACAGCCAAAGGTGCTTCAACAAAGTACTGAGTAAAGGGTCTGAATACTTATGTAAATGTCATCTTTCATTTAGTTTATTTCTTATAAATTACCTAAAATTTCTTAACCTGTTTTTGCTTTGTCATTATGGGTTATTGTGTGTAGATTGAGGAAAACAACTATTTAGTAGAATAAAGCTGTAACGTAAGAAAATGTGGAAAAAGTCAAGGGGTCTGAATACTTTCCAAAGGCACTGTATGTAGACAAATGTTTGGATGCATGTCTAAGTCGCTTTGGATAAAATCATCTGCTAAACGGCATAGATATATTATATATCATAATGTGTGTAACATGACAGGATAAACAGTGTGTCTTTTTGGAGAGCAGAAACATTGTAGGCAAGATACAGTATATATTCATGTCACTGGCCATGCAAACATCTACAGACATTCAATAAATTCACATTTTTCTCCATCTTGATTTGATACCTGTTGTGTAATGTGTTCTTTAGCCACCAAGATTGAGACTTGCTGGAGAGGAGTACAAGCCAGGAAAGAGAAAGAGAGGAGACAATGGGCTGTCAAGGTCATCAAGAAGTAAGAGGAGGGAGGACAAGATCACATCTTTAGGCTCTAGCACTTTAGGCTCTAGGCTCTAGCACTCTAACACCAATGTTGATCCATCAACCAAAATAACATATCATAAATTTATACTCTGAAGTTTATGCCACAAACTACAGATCCATAGTGGATTAAAGCCTATAATGTTCAGCACATTCCCAGAGGGCAGTATTATTATTAATACTGTAGATGACCAATTATGTACTTCTTTATTCCAGGTTTATTAAAGGATACATGACCAGAGGGGAGGCAAAGACTACTGATAACTCTGAATACCTGGCCTTTGTCAGACAGAACTACCTAAACAGGCTGAAAGACAATCTCCCAAAAACGGTTCTGGATAAAATCAGCTGGCTAACCCCTCCACCTGTATTGACTGAGGTATTTATTCACATTGGAATTCAATTACATTGAATTGAGGACAGCTATTTTGGTGTTAAAAGGGAAGCTCAGTGAAATGTCTATTGGACTGTGCTTGCTCTTCTTCTACAGGCCTCAGCGATCCTGCGTCAGCTCCACATGTGTGTCATGGTGACGAGGTACGTCAGAGGGATCACTGCACAACAGAAAGCACAGGTAAGGCTAGGATTACTCCAGAATTGTCCCTTTTAAATCATGATTTTATCAGGTTTGAAGGTAAGATCCAGGTGCAGACAGTGTCGAAGTAACAAAAGTTTATTAAATTGAACACGGGCAGGCAAAGGTACAGGACGGCATGCAGGCTCAGGGTCAGGTCAGGCAGAGGTCGGTAAGCCAGAGTAGTGGGGCAAAGGTACAGGACGGCATGCAGGCTTAGGGTCAGGTCAGGCAGAGGTCGGTAAGCCAGAGTAGTGGGGCAAAGGTACAGGACGGCATGCAGGCTCAGGGTCAGGTCAGGCTGAGGTCGGTAAACCAGAGTAGTGGGGCAAAGGTACCGGGCGGCATGCAGGCTTAGGGTCAGGTCAGGCAGAGGTCGGTAAGCCAGAGTAGTGGGGCAAAGGTACCGGACGACAGGCAGGCTCAGGTTAGGCAGAGGTCGGTAATCCAGAGGATTGGGGCAAAGGTACAGGACGGCAGGCAGGGTCAGGGCAGGCAGAGGTCGGTAATCCAGAGTAGTGGGGCAAAGGTACAGGACGGCAGGCAGGCTCAGGGCAGGCAGAAAGGTCAAAACTAGAAAACAGGAACTATAGACAATACAGGAGCAAGGGGAAAACCGCTGGTAGGTTTGATGAACAAAACTAACTGGCAACAGACAGAGAAAACAGGTATAAATACACAGGGGATAATGGAGAAGATGGGTGACACCTGGAGAGGGGTGGAGACAATCACAAAGACAGGTGAGACAGATCAGGGTGTGACAGACTTACATCATGGACATAGTAGACAACGTACTGTTGTTGTATACCTTACCTTTTTAGTGCCCTGTATAGCCTATTCTGTGTAACCAATTCGTGATCACAAAGATCCTATAAATCATAATTCTTTAGCTAGTTCTATGTTGGTGATGTTCATTCCTTGTCTCACCCTCCCAGCTTCAACTCAAGGGGATCACCAGTGTTATCTTCAAGGGCAAGAAGGACAGCTACCCTCAGAGTGTCTCCCAACCCTTTGTGGACACCAGGATCAGTCAGTATATAGTAGCAGATATCTGCTAATTACATGTGTCATCTTACTCACACTCGTATTTTAGGATCAAGTGCAAAAGGTGGCATTTGATATGTTATATTTTCAGGTGAACAGGACATCAACATGAAGGTCCTGCAGATAATTCGCCATGAACGCATCAAGGTAATTAAGACATTTGCATTGCAGTATGTCCTTAACCCTTAAACTCCCTTATTTTAAAATTCTCACTTTCTCTATCATTTTAAAACCCTTAACACTATCACTTTCTCTCCCGCTCCCTCCCTCTCTCTCTCCCAATCTCTGTTCTCTCTCTCTCTCTGCAGTATAGCGTACCAGTGGTGAAGTATGACAGGAATGGGTTTAAACCCCGACCTCGGCAGCTCATCCTCACGCAGACGGCTGCCTATGTGGTGGACGAGGCCAAGATCAAACAGAAAGTGCAGTACACTACTCTGAAAGGTGAGCCTACAACATGGTATGGATGTGATGCATGGGGTTTGAGCTTGTCTGGTCTCACTTGCAAAATAGATTTGATTTCAGTGGGGCGAATCCTAATTTCCATCTGCATCAAATTTTCACAATGGATTATTAGTTTAAAATTCAACTGAAGTGTAAGTTAGGAAAATACTGGTAATATATATAATATACAGTTTGTTTAAAAGTGTACTGATCTGTGTGAGTGCTGCTTACTCCATTGCAGGTGTGTCTGTCAGTACCTTGAGTGACGGCATCATAATTTTCCATATTGCAAGTGAAGACGTTAAACAGAAGGTAGGAGGACACTGTCGTCACACAGCATAGTATAATAGCTCGGTAAAGTGAGTGTAGTGCCTCTGTTTTTCAAGTGATTCTAACCAGGATATGTTTAGAAGGAAATCCATCCTATTACAGTGCACTACAGGCCTTGGAACATGGTGCCCTTTCAGGCACACCCCTAATGCTACCCAATGTGTCCTGACCTCATGTTCAGGGGGACCTGGTCATCCAGTGTGACCACCTGTTTGAAGTGTTGACCAAACTCAGTGTGGTTGCCAACAAGCAGAGCGCTATCAACGTGGTCCAGGGCAGGTGAGGCTGTGGCTGACAACAGGATGGATTCTGGGAGTTCTAGTCCGATGGATCAAGTAGCCAGATGAGCTGACTTATGTTTATTTCATCTTTATTTATTTAGCCAGGATAGTCCTCTCCGTAACACGTGCCACTGTTTTCCATGGAGTCCTGGATGAATATGATTATGCTGTTGTTTTTCAGCATCTCGTTTCAGATACAGGCGGGGAAAGAGGGCATTGTGGACTTCAGCAGTGGCCAGGAGTCCATGGTGTACAAGGACAAGAATGGACACCTCATGGTGGTGAGTAATGCTATTGCTGCTGCTGAGAGGAGCCTGGTCCCAGACCTGCTTGTGCTGTCTTGCCAACTCCTATGGCCATTGCCCACCATCCTTTGCCTCAGATCTGGGATCAGTCTTGTGCACAGTTGGCTAGTATCACATGCTTTCTGCTGACTTTAGCTGCTAGAAGAATAACAAGTCCTGTATTGTCCACACAAAGTGGAACGTTTCCTTTGGCTTCCTCGTGGCATTATACACAGAACAGACAAACAAATATTGAAACCACTGTGATCACGTTGAAATTATATCATATATACTGTATGAAATGTTAAAGGTCCAATGGAGCTGTTTTTATCTCAATATCAACTCATTTCTGGGTAACAATTAAGTACCTTACTGTGATTGATTTCAAAGAAAATTGTAAAAAAAAAAATGCTACTTAGCAACAAGCAATTTCTCAAGCAAGACATTTGCTAGGACTGTCTGCGAGTGGTCTGAGTGGGGAGGGGAAAACTGAAAACTAGATGTTATTGGCAGAGAGCTTTGGAACTCTTATTGGTCTAACTAATTTACTGCCTGGTGATTACACCAGGTAGGCCAAAACTCCATCCCACCCAAACAGGCTGAAATTTCAGACAGTCTTCTCAAACAGCTTTTGCACTAAGGGCATTATCAACATTTCCACAGTATTATTCCAATTTCATAGTGTGGAAGTACATATAAAACACAGGAATATCACATTTTTGACTGCACTGGGCCTTTAACAAATGTTTGGAGTAAGATACAGTGATTGTATGGTGGTCTGAAAGGCATGCACTATCTTGTTATGGACACAGTCAACCATTTAAAAAAAAGAAATGCAGAGTCTGAAACAGAGGGACTACATGGGTGTCCAATACAAATATCTAATTTAATTGCAAATGGTTTTTAAATGTTTTCTGTTATGTTCCCTAATGAACTTGACGCAGGTGATCAACACATGCAGGCTGAACAAATAACATATTTGTCACTCTAGGTATCCACTCGGACCAAGGCTCGGTGACCTGCTCAGTGCCCAGCAGATACACACTAAGGAGAGAACGAATAAGGTCTCAGGAGACTGACCAGGCACATTAGAACCTGTGGACAACATCTGGATTAGACCTAGAATTCTGCTCCTGTATAGCCTGATTCCAGATCTGTTTGTGTTGTGCATATATTTAACTCAATAGCCAGTTGGCAAGACACCACAAACAGATATGGAATCAGGCTGAGTTTTATAGAGATGAACCCCAAAACAGAACTACAACGGTTGTTTTCATGAAAGCTACAAACCATTGAACGACATTCTCTAGGCAGAGCTCATAAGAAAATAAATCCCCCTTCTTATGCCCCCATCCTGTCTAAGATAATTGACTGGAGACAAGTGTTCATTTAAGGGACCAAAACAGCACAAACCTATAAGGATCTTTCTTTGTGAATTCAAGGCTAAGGGAGGCATGTGTATACTGGTTTAGTTTTTCAGTTGTAAACAATACATTACTGCACTGTTGAATGAGAGCAGAATGCATTGCTCTCTAAAATAGTCAACTACATTTCTTTGCACTATATCAAACCATCAGGCTACTCTTGTATAGGAATCATTGATCGATTTCGCAACATGTACCATCATTTTACACTTCAAATAAGAGTAAACGCAAACATTCTTGTAGAAATGTTTTATTTGTTATAAGGTATGTATAAATATATGTAAAACATTTTGTGGTACAATTGTACAGATGAATCTACAAGTACTGTGTTTGTTAAAAGGGGACACAGTGTGTAGATGTACGGTTAACAGATCTAATTTCTCTGCCTGTTAAAAGCCCTCCTTGGGTTGAGCTCTGGTTTCAGACATTAATTTCAGCCTTGGAGCTCTTTCAGCCCAGATAACACTTCACACCACAGCTCAAGTTGTCTCCTTTTAAACAATCACTTACATGGCATGAAGGGACATTGCATTAAATGGGAAATCCTATTCATTAAAAAAAGAGGTTGTGGGAGAGTGGAGGTACTCGATTGTATGATATTTTGATTCAACCGATATTCACAGAATGGGGCAAAAGGAAAATACAACGATTTAATTGGAAATTGATAGCGGCCTGTCTCAGATTGTTTCAATAATGCCCCCTGGTGGACTGTTTTTGTAGAACACCTGATTGACTGCCATTATAGTGTCTCCATACACTTCAAATATCCAGACACTCAGCAACAGGCGTAATGATTCTTGTTCTTCTTGCTGCAACAAAGCAAGGACCAAAGACAAATGCATGATGCTGACATTTTAATTCCCTCCAGTATAACCACTGACAATTCCATTCCACACAATTGACGTCCCATTCATAATCCAATTCACATTCACACATAGTAGAAAATCCAATCACCTCCTAACTCGGCCTCCACCAGCCTCTGAGACACTAAACACCCCAAAATGTTGGATGACTCAGGAATTCTTCCTCAGAGTACTACATGAAACAACTTCACCACTACACACAAAGTCTCCACTCGTCTCTCCTCAGCAGTGGGCTCCCGCTGTGGGGGACTGGTGAGAGAAGAAGAGAGAGCGAGGCGCTGGAAGTAAGGCACACACATGGTCCACTGAGAGTCCAGGATCAGACATCCAGGGATGGGCTGGGCTTTGGATGGTCAAGGGGGGTGGTCAGTCAGGGGTTACTGGTGGTGGTGTGTGCGATCGTCGGGCCGCTTGACGTGGATCCTGCGGACCCTGTCAATGCGCTCCTCGTCCTCGTCCAGGTGGTGCGAGCGGCCAGCGGCACCCCCTGTAGCCTCCAGCAGAGCGTTGTCAGGACCCCTCCCATCCTGGGACTCATACAGCAGGATGTTGAGGGTCTCCTCGTAGATTCGTGCCTCAGGGAATTCCACCTGGAGAGGAAGGGGTTTATGTATTTAGGTCTGCCTGGTCATTATGGTATCTGAATGCCAAGAATGCCTGTACTGTGTAGCAAAGAAAATGTCCCAATGGCATATTAAAGTATACTTTTCTACAGTAATCTAACAGCAGGCTAGCGACAACAAACTCCCAAATTGGGGTAGTTTACTAGAGGTGTTCTACCTTCAGAGCCTTGAAGCCAGAGACATGTAGGTGCTGAGTCTGTGTTCAATAAAATATCTTAAGATTATATGCCATTGCAGAGTGATTTTTTTTTGCATTACCTTGGTCTGCTTCTTCTCTGTGGCGTAGACGATGGAGGTGCAGCACACCTCAGCGATCTTGCGTCCCTGACCGTAGAAGGACCAGCAGCAGATCTCGTCGCCGATCACATCCTTGATGAAGAGCACACGGTTGTTGAAGCGCAGCGACAGCTTGTCAAACAGCTCAATGTTCTTCAGCATGTTGTCGTCAGAGTTACTGCATGGAGGGAAGGATGGGGAAGCCTGGTTAGTGATGATAAGAGGTCGCGTTCCACGCCAACTAGACTGCAGCCACGTAATTGCTGTCGCACAGTAACCACCTATTGTTTGCCACGTCATCGACTATGCAGTCGGACATCAGATTGCTATATCATATGATGTGGTTAGGTGATGTTAAACACTTATCCAGGCGTTGTGAGATCTGGCAGCTGGCTACAATGTAGTCAGCCTGGGATGTGGACTGCACTTAAACCATACATTTTTCACTTTACATTCATCATTTACACGTCTTTAATAGATGTAAGAATCTCTCACCTGGTGTAGGAGTATTTGTTGTTGCTTCTGTTGTATAAGAGTTTGACAGTGGGCTATGTAGACCCAAAACAGGAAAACGTCAGTCAGAATTGAATACGTGAGACTAGATCTTCTCAAGTAAATACTGGGCGTGTCCTTCACTCTGATGCGTGACTTGGTCAACAATACCTTATTAGAGGTGGCGATGAGTCTCTGTTCTTCCTTCAATGATGTCACCAGAGGAACTTTACAGAACGGCTCGTATGACTCTTTGTTCTAGAACACCAATAAAAATACTTGAATGGTAAAGACAGATTTGAGCTAGAATGGATGATTTTTAACATAAGTCCTCTAACAGATAGATGCAGATTGAGTGAGTTGGCTGGGCCCGTAACGGTGTATGTGTAGAATGTAGTGGCAGTGGGAGGTAGAGCTAGTTGAAGAGTGGGGGTGGAGGGATGAGACTGACCATTTCACACCATTGTGCCAACCCAAACAGTATTGGCTCTGATATTTTCCTTTTGACATGTCCTTTCCAGCACGGTTCAAGCAACTATGGTCGATGCATAACCAAACCTGTGCAGTGCAGTTTGGCTCAGCTCAGTAGTGTGAAAAGGGGTAAAGAGTGAGAGGAGAAACGAGCAGTCCCGAGGGTGACGGTACCTGCAGGGCAGCCTGACACTCATCAGCCAGGCCCTGGACCAGATAGTATTTGGCCTCAGCCATCAGCTCCTCAGTCTCCCGACGACTCTCTGGGAGCGGCACAGCCCCGTCTCTAAGGTAGTTCAGAATCGTCCCAAAGTGTTTCCCACACCGGTCAATCAGGATCCAGCCTGGACAGGGACAACCACCAGTTGTCATCATCGTCAGCCGGTGATTGTCAAGCAAATAACTGTCGGTCTCACGGTAATTCACCGTTAATTAACAAACACATTTAGCATCTCCTGGCTTCCACACATAGCCTATAAGCCATTGATGCAGACCTTTGAAACATCTACGTTTTAAAAAGTCTAATAAATCCATGTAATATAGCCTACACCTTCACAATGAATCCATTATTTGTTTTAGACAGGTCTAAAGAAGCATGATATGAAGAAAATGTAGTCCATTTCAGAAGAACAGAATAGCATATTATGAGTTGTTCTCATGTTAGGTCCTGATATGGCTGTGGGCTACACTAGTTCATTTAGCAGACAAGATTTGCCTAGAATTCCATGGCATTATTTTACAGTATGAAAAATACAATTGAACAAAGCTGAATAAAATAAAACATTTATCCAAACGATTTGATGGAGTGCGCATATGCGGCTATTCTGTGTTGAGCGGTTAACAAAGAAACAGGTACTCCTATATGGTTAAATTTAACTTTAGTTATGATACAAATGTTTGGCAATATGTTTTGATTTTTAATACATTGTAAGGCTGCATGATGCGACGAATGATGACTTGAAAAAAGCTTGCCTTTGTTTTTTGTGCAAGTTGTACACACTTCATTAGTCTCTCATTCACAATTTGACAAGCACTTGATAATGCCTCGAATTTCATGGTGGCATCCCCTTTGTGGCTGTAATGCACCCTGCGATTTTGCATGTAATGCTTTTATTATAAAGATGCATTTTTATGGTGAAAATGATCTTCCCCAAACTTAAAACTCATGTGCTGCTTATGTATTCCAGTTAGCCTCTACACTCCTTGTAAAGCAGATTAATCTGCTTAATTTTAAGAAGTTATTTGGCCACTTTAGATGTGATACTAACCTTATCAAAACATATAGGCCTATGGGCTAGACTACATGAGGTGTGCGACTATGATTCGAAAAAGTCGCAAAAAAAGGCAGTTTCTTATTCTGTGATATATAACTCAAGTGATAGGCTAATATTGTCACCCATCAGTCTATTCTTGATTTACATATACTAAATAATATGTAAGAAATTTGTTTTGATTTAGAATGGACCATTATCATGCACCTGTCTCGAAACAGGGGCAACGGGAAAAAATACATGTCATCTATGCACATAAATAGCGAATTGAGGACGCTTTTCCTGTGGTTCATTTTCGTGCCAGCCAGGTAGGCTATACTCCTGTTGTAAAGATAAACAATGTGCTTAATATTAGGAAAGTTGAGAAATAAATATAGTAGGCCTAGCCTATAGAAAGCTGATCGGATCCTCCTCCTTTCAGTAGAGGCTATCACTGTGTTTTGTTGTACAATTGCATAGCCTACAGAAATGTTGCGCAATATGAGCTCATGGGTTCTCATGAAGTGTTTAATTAGATTTTCAAAATACATTTGCATTGATGTCAAAGTGATTAGAGGGACAATAGAGTGCCAGGCAGTTAGCAAGTTTGGTAGGCTACTAAGGACCATCAGCGGCATCAGAGCTTGGAGAAGCCTAATTACCGTGACTAACCGATCACGTGGAATTGGACTGCCTTTATGACTCGTGACCACTGGTGTGGCGGTAATAATACAGGTGTTAAAGACTCCTCACTCTCACTACCGCCAAATGTATCTGAAATGAGTGGTGCCATGGAGGTCTGACAGATACAGTACCTTCACTGTCTGTGAGGACTTCCATCCTGCCGCTGAACATGGCCTTGAGCATGGTGTCCTGCTTGGTGAGGGTCTGCATGGTGGTGTAGTAGAGCGCCCCGCCCACGTTTAGCTTCACATACTTGGAGCTGGGACTGGAGCCCTTGAAGGAGGTGGTCCGGGTTGTAGCCGCCGGCACTGCCGAGCTCACCACGCTCTCTCCTGACATCTCTTCCTGTGACGGGGGCACAAAACACCCCCAAGTCAGGTGTCAAGATGGCAAACAGGACAATGAGCCGCATGGACAGGTCAGCTTTGGAAAACTAGTCCATTCAATCCCACATTGACACCAAGCCTTTAACTCTAAATTGCCCTTATGGATTTGGGATCGGAAAGGATTAGCTAGCTAGATAGGTAGGACCAATATGATTATCAATTCTTACAACTATGACTTGTCTTGCCCAGTTAGTTGCCCTGCCACTTACACACCCCGAATGGCAGTTAACTTTTGTTCTGGTGAGTTCAGACGGACAAAGACTGACAAAACCAGCACTTTATATTCTACAAAACGCCCATGATATCCTTTACAGTGATCTAACTAAAGCATAACTAGGCGTACCCCATTCATAGACGCTAACGACCTTTAGCGTTTATTGATTAAGGTATTTTCTACCCGGGGGACTGTTAAGTGCCCAAATGCTCGGTCTTAACTAGCCCAAAGGCCGGCTGATGGTGATATTGAGTCGTTTAATCTTACCGTCCAAAGGGAATCTATGCAGCCGGCTATACACTCGTACCCCCGTGGACCGGTTCAGACATAAAACATTCTCCCTTCAGGCTGCAAAGGCGTCTATTTTCTGCTTAACTCGATTTAAGACTTCTCTGTTTTCATCTACGCGGGCCGGGCGACATGGCTTCGGCGGACCCGCTCTCACTTGCGGCCAAAGCCAGGCCACTGGTACTTTTCAGTTGTAATTTACATAACAATGGCTTACGGTGAACTGTAACTCCTCACCACCAACCACAGGTGGCCTCATGAGCCCACTCTGGTAATCATCAGATGGGAGGAGGAGAGGAGGCTCATGTGGGTAAGTAGGGGTCCCCTTCTTGGTTGGGTAACTGATTCTGGGCCGGCCCTAGCCTCTTGGGGGCCCTAAGCAAGATTTGGTTGGGCACCCCACCTCGTGGGCAAAACACTTTATTCGCCCCCCCCCCCCCTCTTGACAGCAGAGAGAAAGTTAATGTCCTATATTATAAACATTTTGCTATGGGGCGGAGAGTAATTTTTGCAGTTTTAAAGCTAATTACCTGCTATTATTCACATTTGCCATTGCTTATGCCATGTTAATGATCTGAGTGAGAGTGACTAACAAAATCAATGGGGGCCCCATGGAGGTCAGGGCCCCTGAGCACGGTCAGTATTCTGCCATTACTACTACACGTTTGGATAGCTGGCTAGACTAATTTACCAATCTAAAAATTGTTAGTTGACATGGCTAATTGAGTGAGTGACATAAGATAAAGTGCTGATGCACAAAAAAAATCGTAATTGCACCTTGTGTACCCTACTATTCTGAGAGTAAGTTGAAACCCTGACAGAGTCGTCGTCATCGGCATAAAAAAAAAAAAAACAAAGCCCCGAGGTTTATGATAAGTTAATACAGGCCCTGTTCAAAAATCCTCCTGTCAGCCCGAGTTATGGAAACACAGTTTCCCTAGTATCACATAAGAGTGCATACTAGTGGTACAGTCCAAAATTAGCAATAAGGTCTTTGGAGTAACGGTAAGCTCGCCTACATTATTGCGCTAAAGTAAACGTAACGTTTGCTAAGAGTTCCGGTTAGCTAGCTAACGTTAGCTAGCTAGGAGACCTGAACCAAAGACGGCTAAACGTTAGCTAGCTAACTTAGGCAAAACGGACAAATACGTCGACATTTCACCAATTAGTGATGATTTATTCAATTGTTTTCTATTCCGAAAGTGTCTTTTAAAACAACATTGTTCAGTCATATTTACCATAGAACCCCCCAACAGACTTCGGAATTCGACGAGCACCAGCCCCAAGAATCACCTGCTTCCGGACCAGCAAACAATTGATGACGTCATTATAGGTAGGGACTGTGCGCACCAACAAATTAATAATTTTCCCTTTTAATTTACCCTGCATTTTGTCTCATCATTCATTACTAAATTAGTTGACGGAATTGGTTAAAATGGTGCAATGGCCCATTTTGCTTATTTTCTCTAAAGTTTATAACATGTATTGTTCTTAACAATACACTGAAACACTTCTTCAACACAAAGTAGAATATTCACCAGGTCATTGGCCATGTTCGAGAGGATCAAAACCGTAATCTATCATGGTAAATTCAAATCAAATTGTTTTTGTCACATGCGCCGAATACAACAGGTCTGTAGACCTTACAGTGAAATGCTTACTTACAAACCCTTAACCAACAATTCAGTTGTAAGAAAAATAAATGTTGAGTAAAAAATAGATAACTAAAAATAAGAAATAAAAGTAACAAATAACAGCAGTAAAATAACTAGTGAGGCTATATACAGGGGGTACCGGTACAGAGTCAATCAATGTGCGGGGGCTCTGGTTAGTCAAGGTAATTGAGGTAATATGTACTGTACATGTAGGCAGAGTTAAAGTGACGATGCATAGATAATAAACAGAGAGTAGCAGCTGCGTAAAATAGGGGGGATTTGCAGATAGTCTGGGTAGTCATTTGATTATTGATTAGCTGTTCAGGAATCTTATGGCTTGGGGGTAGAAGCTGTTAAGGGTAGAAGCCTTTTGGACCTAGACTTGGTGCTCTGGTACCACTTGCCGTGCGGTAGCAGAGAGCTCAGTCTATGACTAGGGTGGCTGGAGTCTTTGACAATTTTTAGGGCCTTCCTCTGACACTGCCTGGTATAGAGGTCCTGAATGGCAGGAAGCTTGGCCCCAGTGATGTACTGGGCTGTACGCACTACCCTCTGTAATGCCTTGCAGTCGGAGGCCGAGCAGTTGCCATACCAGGCAGTGATGCAACCAGCCAGGATGCTCTCGATGATGCAGCTGTAGATCTTTTTGAGGATCTGAGGACCCATGCCAAATATTTTCAGTCTCCTGAGGGGGAATAGGCTTTGTCGTGCCCTCTTCGCGATTGTCTTGGTGTGTTTGGACCATGATATTTTGTTGGTGATGTGAACACCAAGGAACTTGAAGCTCTCAACCTGCTCCACTACAGCCCCGTCGATGAGAATGGGGGCGTGCTCGGTCATCCTTTTCCTGTAGTCCACAATCATCTCCATTGTCTTGATCACGTTGAGGGAGAGGTTGTTATCCTGGCACCACACGGCCAGGTCTCTGACTTCCTCCCTATAGGCTGTCTCATCGTTGTCGGTGATCAGGCCTACCACTGTTGTTTCATCGGCAAACTTACTGATGGTGTTGAAGTCGTGCCTGGCCATGCAGTCATGAGTGAACAGGGAGTACAGGTCAGCTGAGCACGCACCCCTGAGGGTCCCCCGTGTTGAGGATCAGCGTGGCGGATGTGTTGTTACCTACCCTTACCACCTGGGGGCGGCCGGTCAGGAAGTCCAGGATCCAGTTGCAGAGGGAGGTGTTTAGTCCCAGGGTTCTTAGCTTAGTGATGAGCTTTGAGGGAACTATGGTGTTGAACGCTGAGCTGTAGTCAATGAATAGCATTCTCACATAGGTGTTCCTTTTGTCCAGGTGGGAACAGGCAGTGTGGAGTGCAATAGAGATTGCATCATCTGTGGATCTGTTGGGGTGGTATGCAAATTGGTCTAGGGTTTCTGGGATAATGGTGTTGTGAGCCATGACCAGCCTTTCAAAGCACTTCATGGCTACAGACGTGAGTGCTTGGGGTCGGTAATCATTTAGGCAGGTCACCTTAGTGTTCTTGGGCACAGGGACTATGGTGGTCTGCTTGAAACATGTTGGTGTTACAATGTCAGTGAAGACACTTGCCAGTTGGTCAGCGCATGCTCGGAGTACACGTCCTGGTAATCCATCTGGCACTGTGGCCTTGTGAATGCTGACCTGTTTAAAGGTCTTACTCACATCGGCTGCGGAGAGCGTGATCACACAGTCGTCCGGAACAGCTGATTCTCTCATGCATGTTTCAGTGTTACTTGCCTTGAAGCGAGCATAGAAGTAATTTAGCTTGTCTGGTAGGCTCGTGTCACTGGGCAGCTCGCGGCTGTGCTTCCCTTTGTAGTCTGTAATAGTTTGCAAGCCCTGCCACATCTGACGAGTGTCGGAGCCGGTGTAGTAATATTCGATCTTAGTCCTGTATTGACGCTTTGCCTGTTTGATGGTTTGTTGGAGGGCATAGCGGGATTTCTTATAAGCTTCCAGGTTAGAGTCCCGCTCTTTGAAAGCGGCAGCTCTACCCTTTAGCTCAGTGCGGATGTTGCCTGTAATCCATGGCTTCTGGTTGGAGTATGTAAATTGTGACCGACTGACTAGTTATAATGAGTAGTTATTTTTTATCTTTGTAGATCAGTCAGACTGCAATGTCGAACAAGTTAATTCTTTATAGGGCGTTAATCAAGAAAAGAGCATGTTGGACAGTCAACGGTCCAATCCCAAATGGACTCCTGGACCCTATGCACTTGTGGAGAGCTGACAGATTTTTTTGTTGTATTTTATTTATTTGTATTTAACCTTTATTTAATTAGGCAAGTCAGTTAAGAACACATTCTTATTTACGTTGATGGCCTACCAAAAGGTCTCCTGCTGGGACGGGGGCTGGGATTAAAAAATAAATAAAATATAAATATAGGACAAAACACACATCACGACAAGGGAGACAACACTACATAAAGCGATACCTAAGATAGCAAGGCAGCAATACATGACAACACAGCATAGTCTATCAGAGGATAAGGTTGAGGTATTACCATATTGGGTGCACCTGTCAAATCTCAGATCGCCACAAGTGGGTGCAGGGTGTATGGATCCATTTGGAATTGGGCCATACCAATGCGATTGGCCGTGTTCAAGAGCATCAAACCGTGATTTATCAGGGGTAATCTGCGACAGACTGACTGATCTACAAATAATACTGACTCGTTATTTAAGATGCAAGGTGATTTTTAGATCAGTCAGTCGGCAGTCGCCTGCACTGTCGGCTGTAAATATCGAACAAGCCCATTCATAACTATCTGTGGCCATACGTCATTAATTAGCTTTCACTCCGGAAATGAGTAACCAATAATAGCTCCCCCATTTTCTTTAGATTTAAATTCATATCCATAGTTCTATGAATTGGATCAAAAGCTTCAATTGAATAGATCCAGTTTAGACAAAATAATAATTCTTACAAACATAATTTCAGTGTACATCAATATGGAAAAGATCATGTAAATTGTTTACTCTCAGAAAAATACACCCCACTTGGAATGTTTTCAGTGCGAAAGTGCAAGGATTAATGGCTGCAATCACGGATCTCTTGTTATTGTTTACATTTTGAAACAGCCTAAGGCCTCTACTTTATGGGGGTGTCATTGACAGTGAACGGCAAGTTCTTGTTGAGTAGTGTTTTACCTAGCTTTTCACGTTCGTAAAATGCGTTGACAAGAAGCTAAGTCAATTGGTGGTGACGAAGTAGCTAGCTAACGTTAGCCTGCTATGCTAATCAGCGGCTAGCTAACGTAAACCATAATACAGTAGATTGTTGGCTACAACAAGCTAGCGAGTTATTTGTCGGGTCTAGTAGTTATCTAGCTAGTATAGCTAACTGTTACTCTTGATTTGTACCACAATGTTAGTTTGTCATGGATTAAAATGTTTATGTTGTTAGCTTGCTAGCTTTCTACTGTAACTAAATTAGGAACGTGTCATTGTTTGAGACCAGACAGACCATCCACAATTTGGCTAACGTTGGCTGGCTAGCTAGCTTAAATGGTCTCAAAGTTGTAATGATGGGTTAACTCGTTACATATGTTCTTTATGTGTTATTTTCATAGAGATGACACATTGATCCGCTTTTGCTGGGCTAACCAAAGCGCAGCTATAGCTCTCGAAGGGTTTCTGGAAACTTGGATTTCGAGGATGTTCAAATGACTGCAGAAACATAGCGCATAGTTGCAAAGGTCAAGCCAAGATCACCAGAGAAAAACACAGGTATAACACACCATGTCCTGTTTTTGTGCTATTGTTTTCTGTGTGTGATGTCATTACATTCATTTGAATGTATTCTTATTCTATTGCAGTGTACGGCTAGATCTAAGTCATGTTATTGTTTTCCCCCCTTCCCCTTTTCCCACAGAGAATACTGATAAGTGAATTTGTCCTTGAATATTCATCACTATTGTGTTTCTGCAGCAACTAAATCTGTCAATTTTGCCTGATCTTAGGGGTGCACAATGTTTAGTGCAACTCAGAGTTCCAAGTCTGAGTTCCTGGACAAAGCCAGGCAGGCACGTGAGGAGAGGAAGGGGTACAAAGAGAGGGAGAGAGCAGCCACTCTGATTCAAGCGCTGGTCAGGAGATTCCTCTGTCGCTGCAAACTCCAGAAGCAAATAAGGTTAGCTTTACAAGCAATACTTGCCATTATGCTTTAGGAGGACATATAATCTTTCGTGAGACTCAATGTGTGAATTCTCTCTCTTTCTGACCAGGAAAGAGGTTGATGACTTCTTTCAAGATGTCGGAACAACAAAAAGAAATGCACTATCAATTTTTAAAATTGCTCGGAAGTTGTTATTCATTTTTTGTCAAGAGGATAAGCTGGTGAGTTTCTTTAACCCCTACACTTTACCCTCACTGATAATATATAAAAATATGTTTTGTACATTGTTATAACTGATTTGAATGTTTTAATTGTCTCTTACTGGAGGATGTCTTTTATTTACTTACGAACTGAAAGGCATTTCAATGATTATGTATCAATATAGTACTTGAGATTACTGAAGATTGCTTAGTCTACATTTAACTAACGAACTATGATGTTTTTTTCTACGCAGAGGTTTGAGAAGCTTTGTCGCTCCATTCTTGGTAGCATGGAGGTTGAAAATGAGCCCAAAGTGAGTATGATTATTATTGATCATCAGTGATTACAGATTTTTTATGAACCCAGAGTGTGATTGACTCTGTGACTGTGTTCTTGGTTATCAGGTTTGGTATGTGTCACTGGCCCTTTCCAAAGACCTCACCATCCCATGGATAAAGCAGATCAAAGATGTTCTGTGGGTCTCCTGTAATTTTCTGAAAAAATTAAAGGTAAATATTAATACTTAGGATAATAACCTTCTATAAAATAACAGGTGTATAATTTTAAATATTGAAATGTCAAAATTGTAACTTTACCTCTCCCTTCCTTCTCCTGTAGCCTGACATCCTGCAGGACAATAAGCTGGTGACTTTGTACCTTACCATGCTGGTGACCTTCACAGACACGTCAACCTGGAAGATAGTGAGAGGGAAAGGTCAGTCTCAGGTCAAACCACTGCTGCAGTGCACACACATCCTCTATTATCACAAGTGTCTTGATATTGAAAGAAAAAAAGACACAAAGTGGAATCCACATTTTTTCCCCTCTGTTCTAGGAGAGGCCCTCAGACCAGCGTTGACCCGGATCTGTGAGAACATCATGGGGCATCTCAATCAAAAGGGATTTTATTCAATACTGCAGGTACAGTTACACACGTGGCATCTTCCATCTTTTCCCCAGGCCTTTTGGAACGATTATTATGATGTTAACAGGGTTGTGGTCAATTCAATTTAAATTCCAGTCAATTCAGGAAGTACACATTCTAATTCATATTCTCTTTAATGCTTTTCAATTAGGAAGAATTAGAATTTTGTCTTACTTTTTGAATTGACTGGAACTGAAATGGAATTGACCCCAACCCTGGTTGTTGACGTGTATTGGTTGTTTATGCAATATAAATAAAAAATAAAATGTGTGACCTGTCACCTTTGGATTCCCTGGTAGATACTACTCACCAACGGATTGGCGCGCTCCAGACCCTCTCTTACCAAGGGCACACTCACAGCAGTATTCACGTTGGCATTAAGGTGAGTGGTTGTTGGGAGTGCTCTAATCCCCATTTAACCACAATGGATCAATTGTCTCTGCATCACTAGAGCCTGGAGCAGACCTATTACAGTAGATTCCCAGGGTTCAGCTAGCTCACGTTCCCTCTCAGTAACAGGGTTTGTAGTAAGAAAATATTCCTGTTTTAGCTTCATGGAGAATTAAGTCCTATCTTATCATAGTGTATGATCTGCTTGGTTACCGTTTTAGAATGCTCAGAGCCAAAGAAGCTTTGGGAGCCATTAGTGTAACTTGTCTTTATTTTATAGACCTGTCATTGCTGCTCACTTCTCTGACAACCTGCTGAGGTCTCTTCTCATCCACATCATGTCTGTCCCAGCTGTCGTCTCCCACATCAACACCATCACCCCAGAGGTAGACACTCACATGAAGAAATGGCACCCTATTCTCTACCTAGTGCACTGTATGTAGGGAATAGGGTGCTCGAAAGTAGTGCATTACATAAGGTATAGGGTGCCATTTCAGACGCACCCTTTATTGTGTAGACATCATAACGTGTACAATGAGAGAGCCTCTGAGTGTGCGCTTGTCTGTGCAGTGCATGGCCACCATACAGACCCACGACCTGCTGAGGAAGTTCACCCTGTTCCTGAGCCGCGAGGAACAGTGTGTTGACATCTGTGTCTGCCTGGAGGGGAGCCACACACTGTGCTTGCTGGGTACGGTCCTTTACGCTGCCTCACATAGCTATTCTATGGCAATAGTTTTTAATTCTCTTCTATAGGGCAGGGTTTCCCAAACTCGGTCCTGGGGCCCTCCCTGGTGCACGTTTTGTTTTTTGTCCTAGCACTACACAGCTGACTCAAATAATCAAAGCTTCATGATGAGTTGGTTATTTGAATCAGCTGTGTAGTGCAAGGGGAAAAACAAAACCTGCGCCCAGTGGATGGGGGGGGCAGGACCGATTTTGGGAAATGTGCTATGGGCTACTGTTTGTGTGAGTGTACAAGTTTGAGTTTTTTTGCATCACTCTTGTTTTTCTCTGTGAAACTGAATCAGCTCTTTGTGGTTGCTGCTCTGTGGGGCCTCTGTTTCATCCTGTTGTACTGTAGGTAACCTGATTCACCTGGGCTACCTCAACGAGAAAGTCCTGGAGGAGGAGGCCAACCACTTTGTTAAAGACCTGACGGACATGCTGTCCTACTGCCAGAGATACGTGTCCCAGAAGAAATCCAACCTCACTCACTGGCACCCGGTCCTAGGCTGGTTTTCCCAAACTGTAGACTACGGGTCAGTGGGACATCCTCAGAACCTGAAAGGTGTACCCTGATCCAAGATATGTTTCTGCTCTCTTGTCGACTCCTATTGTCATGCCAAACTCATGACAATGACCATAGGAGCAAAACGGCACAAAAAGATATGGGACCGGGCTATGAAATGGGATCTCAACCATTGAATGTCATGGATTTAAAGTGGATCTTAACTCCCTCACCCTGTCCCCCTCTTCAGTCTGAATGAGTCGATGCCACTGGTCACCAAGCAGCTGCAGTACCTGTGGGGCATGCCTGTGATCCGGACTCTCTTCAGTGACGTCCTCAGCAAAAAGCTTGAGACCCAAGAGCCCACGCCTCCACCACAGCCTACCACGTCGCAGAACAACCTGCCAGTCAAGAGTAAGTCGAATTTGGTTTCAGTTTGTTGTTTTCCTCCCAGTCACTTAATCAATCAATTTCAAGGGTTAATTATTTTGACACTATTATCAGTTTTTTCGCCCACTTACCTGGGGTTTTGTCGATCAATCCAGACACTGTATTAAAGGTTGTGTTTTAAAACAATGAACTAAACCTTATCAATGAAGTAACCTTGTCAGAGTGGTTTCTGATTGACATGTGGGTTTCTCTTAGGCCTCTTTAAGCGGGCGTTTCAGAAGTCTGCCTCGGTGCGCAACATCTTGAAGCCGGTCGGCGGGAGACGAGTGGACTCTGCTGAGGTGCAGAAGGTGTGCAGTATCTGTGTGCTGTACCAGACAGCCCTCACCACGCTCACTCAGATACGACTGCAAATCCTCACTGGTGAGTCCCTGCGATTTGAGGCACACACACACACACAATGTATGTTCTCTCATGTTGTGTCCGGCGGTGTCGCCCTCAGGCCTAACCTACCTGGATGACCTTCTGCCTAAGCTGTGGGCCTTCATCTGCGAGCTAGGCCCCCAGGGAGGCCTCAAGCTGTTCATGGAGTGCCTGAACAACGACACAGAGGAGTCTAAGCAGCTGCTGGCCATGCTCATGCTGTTCTGTGACTGCTCCAGACACCTCATCACGTGAGCTCCATGAATTGCTACCATATAACAGACACGTGATAGACACATCCAGTATGGGAGGGTTTCCTACATATAGATTACATCTAGTCCTGGACTAAGAAGCACTTTCAATACTAATCTGTGTCTGGAAAACTGTACATAAATGCAGTATCCCAGACCCACTGGATGTCTGTAGTTACTCATACGTTATACTGTATGTCTTCCACAGGATCCTGGATGTCTGTAGTTACTGACACGTTATACTGTATGTCTTCCACAGGATCCTGGATGTCTGTAGTTACTCATACGTTATACTGTATGTCTTCCACAGGATCCTGGATGTCTGTAGTTACTGACATGTTATACTGTATGTCTTCCACAGGATCCTGGATGTCTGTAGTTACTGACATGTTATACTGTATGTCTTCCACAGGATCCTGGATGTCTGTAGTTACTGACACGTTATACTGTATGTTTTCCACAGGATCCTGGATGACATCGAGGTTTACGAGGAGCAGATCTCATTTAAGACGGAGGAGCTCGTCACCATCTCCTCGTTTCTCAACACGTTTGTGTACAAGATGGTCTGGGACGGCATCTTAGGTGAGTCGCCTCTTACCCCTGTTGGAACTCTTGTCAAACTCAAAGGTCAAGCTGATTGACAGTGACAGAATTGCCAATCCCTGGTTCCGGCACCATGAGAAATAGTTTGGGGATAGGGTTAGTGAGTGGGTGCATTAATTTAGTGTGTTGTTGTGACAGAGAATGCCAAGGGGGAGAAGCTGGACCTGTTCCACAGTGTTCACGGCTGGCTGATGGTGCTCTATGAGCGGGACTGCAGGAGGAGGTTCTCCCCTGATGACAACTGGCTGCGCAAGTAAGTGCCCCTCCGGAAACATACTGATCCTAATCCCCAATACTTCCCATATTTGTTGTTCTGCACTTCCCAAATCCTTATAAGGTGATCCTAGTGATCAGTAGCAGTCAAATACTCTCAAAGCTTGAGGTGCGCTTGATGAAGCTTGCCCACCATAATGAAACCAATGGAATGTTAGTGCCAAAAGCGCCAACTTTGTCCACCCTGTACACCGGGGAAATATTGGGCCCATCTCAAGTATTTGATTTATGTATTTGTTCCAGATGTGATCTGTAGGAGACAATTGTGATGTTGGAAAAAGGCACACACACACACTCTTTCACCCCTTATGTCCAGGGATCTGAAGCCGAGCCTTTTGTTCCAAGAGCTGGAGAAGGGCAAGAGGAGAGCTCAGCTGTTACTGCAGTACATACCACACGTCATTCCCCACAAAAACGTGAGTCTGCACAGAAAGAATATTGTCCCTCTGGGGCATCTGTAGTTGTAGTTTCACTGTACCGTGTCCTTATCAATATGTACATGGTGTCTCACCCCCATTTGTAATCTTGTCCTACCCACTTTAGAGGGTCCTGCTGTTCCGGAACATTATTACCAAGGAGAAGGAAACCTTGGGATTGGTGGAGACAAGCTCCGCGTCTCCGCATGTCACCCATATCACCATTCGCCGCTCACGGATGTTAGAGGTATGAAATTGATGTATCGATCTGTTGCATGTTTTCCCCCACACTCGAATACCACTTAGGATGAATTCTGTATTCAAGTGTACAGATTGAGACAGAGTCTAGTTGTCAAATACAGTCAGGTATGGTGGCTGTGACTTCAGCCCAAACTGATCACCCAAACTCTTTGTGCCTGAACACTCTTCAGGATGGTTATGACCAACTCCGCCGGTTGCCTGTCAACTCCATCAAAGGTGTGATCCGTGTGAAGTTTGTCAACGACCTTGGTGTGGACGAGGCCGGAATCGACCAGGACGGCGTCTTCAAGGAGTTCCTGGAAGAGATCATCAAGAAAGTCTTCAACCCGGCACTCAACCTCTTTAAGGTTTGCTCTCCAGACCTCGTTTCAAATACTTTTGAATAATTTTGAAAGATTCACTCTCACAAGGTGCTTTTAGCCATTTTCTGTCGACCATGCTGCTGCTGATGATGATGTATTTTACCCCATAGACCACCAGTGGCAACGAGAGGTTGTACCCCTCCCCTACATCCTACATCCATGAGAACCACCTGCAGCTTTTTGAGTTTGTGGGGAAGATGCTTGGCAAAGCAATGTATGAGGTGTGTCTGCACTCACAGAGGATGTTAGTCATGTGAAATTGCCATATATTTACAAGAATGACTCCTTTTAAAGCCACAAGCCCTGCCCACCACTTTCCCCCCTATAAAACTGAGGGATGGGTCTGGAGAAATGTAACGACGGTTCATAGCTGGAGCTATGGATGCAATGCCTGATAGTCCATGAGATCAACGTGTGTGTGTGTTTTTCAGGGTATCGTGGTGGACGTACCCTTCGCCTCCTTCTTCCTCAGCCAGGTGATGGGTCACCACCACAGCACCTTCTACAGCTCCATCGACGAGCTGCCCTCCCTTGACTCTGAGTTCTACAAGAACCTCACCTCCATCAAGGTCAGAAAGATCCCCCGCCCCAACTACCATAGTCATACATTCCCTGGTATCATGTGTATTACAGCATAAACCGTGTTTATTATGAAAGCGTTGTAAAAAAAAAAAAAAAAATTGCAACTGAAAATGAGCGTTTCTGATTGGATAAGTCCAGGTGGTCCCTCCCTGTTTCAGTCCGTTTTCTCCCGCTTGGTGCCTGTTGAACACGACCCCGGTTTATGGTTATAATTGCGCTCTTTTGATTTGAGACGTTTGTTTTGCTTTGTCGCTACTTTTTGTGATCAATTTGACTTCAAGTTGTGGAAGTTGACTCAAAATAGGTGTTTGATCTTGGTTTTGTCCTTTTCCAGCGCTATGACGGGGATGTTGGTGATTTGGGACTGACACTATCGTATGACGAGGACGTTATGGGACAGGTAGAAACTATATTTTTTCTCTGCAGGAAAACAGAACTGCTCTTTTAATCTCTTAATACTCTCTTCATGTTTCCTGGCAGCTGGTCTGTCACGAGCTGATTCCTGGAGGAAAGACAATGCAAGTCACCAACGAAAACAAGTGAGTAAGATGCAGATCCAGTATCTAGTGGTTCTCAAACCTCTCGGGGACCCCCACCCTTTCCATGTATTTGATCTA
Organism: Salvelinus namaycush; assembly: GCF_016432855.1. Lineage (NCBI taxonomy): Eukaryota > Metazoa > Chordata > Actinopteri > Salmoniformes > Salmonidae > Salvelinus > Salvelinus namaycush. The sequence goes on from NC_052307.1 coordinate 15,600,486, forward strand.
TTCCACAGCTAGCACACCTGATTTCAGCTTGTCAACTAATCATCAAACCCTTGACTAGGTGAATCAGGTGAGCTGGTTCAGAGCTACAATGAAATTGTGAAACATCTAGCGGTCCCAGGGGAGAGGTTTGAGAACCACTGATATACTGTAGAACCAAACTTACAGATGTTAGTTGTTAATGCCACTTGATGTTCACACCATTGTTTGTCTAATACAATATGTATTTATTGTCCCCCTCCCCCCAGACACTTGTGGAGATCTAAAAGGATCTGATAGGTATAAGCAATAAGGTGAATGTCCTACCAAGCCAGGGCATAATAGATGTACATGCATTGCTCATTATACCTATCAAATCCATTCATATCTTCACTGTTTCTTTTTTATTATTACTTTTTATTTTAGTCTACTTGGTAAATATTTTCTCAACTCTTCTTGAACTGCACTGTTGGTTAAGGGCTTGTAAGTAAGCATTTCACGGTAAAGTCTACACTTGTTGTATTCGGCGCATGTGACAAATAGTTTGAGTTGATTTCACAAGTGTCCAGGAGGGAAGGGCTAGGGGTTTGTTTCTAGACAGGCCCATGGTCAAAGACGGTACAGTAAGAAGATGGAAACTGCTTCTGCAATAGAAATCCTGATCACGCTTGTAGCTGATGTCATGGTGACGTTGGCTAGCAAGGCTCATGCATAGAAACACGTCATCGGGTCTAACAGTCCTCTCTCACTGAACTGCGCATGTGAAGGTCGTCAAATCAAAGGCACTCCTTTGCTATAAAGTTGTTTTTGACAAATGAAAACGTGTCAGTTTGTCACTTTCACAAGGTTGGAGTAATAACATGTTCAGCTACTTAAGACATCGGCTCAAATCTAGGTTGTGCCTTTAGAGTTTCAGAAAATTAACAACCAAGGAAGAATTTTTCCCTTTTCTCATTGACTTCTTAAACCCTGGTCTGCTTCACAAGCGTTCCCGGAAGTCTTGAGATCAAATCAAATGGTTAGCAGATGTTATTGCGAGTGTAGTGAAATGCTTGTGCTTCTAGTTCAGACAGTGCAGCAATTCTAACAAGTAATCTAACAATTCCACAACAACCACCTAATACCCACAAATTTAAGTAAAGGAATGGAATAAGAATATATAAATATATGGATAAGCAATGACAGAGTGGCAAAGGGAAGATTCAATGGATGGTATAAAATACAGTACATATGAGATGAGTAATGCAAGACATGTAAACATTATTAAAGTGACTAGTGATCCATTTATTAAAGTGGCCAATGATTTCAAGTCTGTATGTAGGCAGCAGCCTCTCTGTGCTAGTGATGGCTGTTTAACAGTCTGATGGCCTTGAGATAGAAGCTGTTTTTCAGTCTCTGTCCCAGCTTTGATGCACCTGTACTGACCTCGCGTTCTGGATGTTAGCGGGATGAACAGGCAGTGGCTTGGGAGGTTGTTGTCTTTGATAATTTTTTTGGCATTGTGTTGTGCACATGATGCGTTGTGCAGACCGCACTACCCTCTGGAGAGCCCTGCGGTTGTGGGCGGTGCAGTTGCCGTACCAGGCGGTGATACAGCCCGACAGGATGCTCTTAATTGTGCACCTGATGTTTGCTCCTCTGGGTTTAGAAACTCTGCCATGGTGTTCTGAGTCTGATGTAACCTCACCTTTGACCTTCTCTGTGCTGCAGGATCAGCTACATCCACCTGATGGCGCACTTCCGCATGCACACGCAGATCAAGGAGCAGACGGCAGCATTTATCCGAGGATACCGCAGCATCATCAACCCCGAGTGGCTGCACATGTTCTCCACCCCCGAGGTCCAGCGCCTCGTCTCCGGGGACAACGCCGAGATCGACCTGGACGACCTCAAGTGCGTAACCTTCGACCCCTTTCACCCCAACCAGCCCCTCCACATGTCACTACTGTTGTCACTCGACAGCTCTTCAACGTGCCAATTCTCAAACATTTTAGGGAAATCCTGAAATCCATGGTGTTCAAATGGTGTGAATCTCCCATTTGATTGTTTCGCTGACTTTGTAAGAAGGTGATGAAGCCAAGGTGAAGGTGCTCGCTGACATGGTCTCTCTCTCTATATCTCTTTCCATCACTCTGTCTCTCTTTCTGTCTGTCTCTCTCCTGTTGTCAGGAAACACACAGTTTACTATGGAGGTTTCCACAGCAGCCATCGGGTCATCATCTGGCTGTGGGACATCCTGTCCAGTGACTTCTCCTCTGAGGAAAGAGCCATGTTCCTCAAGGTAATAACCAGCCCCAAATGTTACAAAAATGCTATTTTACCATTCATTCATTTAGCTGCATTAAATCGACTTGCGGGGCGCCAGTTTGAGACTTGTAACTGTTATGTGATCATCCATTGTTGTTCTTGATTTACAGTTTGTCACCAGTTGTTCAAGACCCCCCCTCCTAGGTTTTGCCTACCTCAAGCCCCCTTTCTCCATCCGCTGTGTGGAGGTGTCTGACGATCAGGTGAGAACACTGATAAGTCAAAAGTCAGATGTTTATACATGGAGCTCAGTGATATGGGAAAAAATCCATACCATGATAATTTGCCTGATTTGATGCAATAACAATAAATTAAACTATAAGTTTATAACAATGTGCACCACAGTTTAACATTTAAAAAGTTGTAGCCATCAATTGTCCCAGTAACAGTAAACCATATTAGCGAACTTATTTAATTTCAAACTTTACATTTCTGTAGCATAGGCTACTAATCGTGATGAACGATATCCGCAAAATGCCTGCTATAAGTGATCAGTATGGTCGGTGTCGATCATTTTTGGTTTATGGTCCCAGCTCTACGACAGCACACCGACACCAGCACCCCTGCTACTCTCCATTGAACTTTTACCTTTTTGTTGAAGAAGAAAATAGCTCTGGGAAGTCAGTCCCTTGGGAGTACTTTGGGGTCACTGTGTGTTTATGTGTGCTCCTGTCGCCTGTCTCTCTCTAGGACACTGGGGACACCCTAGGCAGCGTCCTCCGGGGTTTCTTCACCATCCGGAAGAAGGAACCAGGCGGTCGCCTCCCCACCTCGTCCACCTGCTTCAACCTGCTCAAGCTGCCTAACTACAGCAAGAAGAGCATCCTGCGTGACAAGCTCCGCTACGCCATCAGTATGAACACAGGTTTTGAGCTCTCATAAAATAAACTCCCCCCTGCTCGTGGCCTGCTGACAGCAAAACTAAAGGGAGAACGACTGAAGAGCGTCCTCCTTACCCAGGCTAGAGGTGGGAGTCCGTTAAGTCAGTGGAGCTTTACCAAAGCGGAAGGCAAAACACATAAGATACCCCCCCCTTACCTTTATCGTAGCCTAGGAAACCAGAAGAGCTCCACCCTCTCTTATCCCAATCAGTCTGGATTCTGGAAGCTACCCACCCCAAGGGCTCTCAAGCCCATTTGCTGCCTGTGTAACCACGGTAACCAATTTTCTGACCAGTTGTAGTCATTGACTACGTTAGATTTTTTTTCTTCAAATAGACAAGTAGCTAAAGAAACAAGTGCTGTGGGAGCAACACATTTGGAACAGTCACTTTCTACTCTCTTAACTTTAACCCCATGCTAATAATCGTAACAAGGAGGAGAAGAATGTGTTACCTAACACATTGCCAAACTAAAATGGCTCCATGTCTTACCATTTCTTCTCAGGCTTAATAGAACGATACTTGGATCTAGCACTCCCACGTCAAATTTACTGGAAAGCAATATAGATGCAATGCAAGCCATTAGACACGTGATAGACTTCTCACTGGAGCAAAACCATAGAACAAAGTTTCCTATCTATTGGAATACAATATTACCCATGCAACTTTCAGCTGTCATTCGATGAGTCTTAATAGCCTTGTTGAACATGACGAAAGCACCTTTTTATAAAGAGACAACAAATCACTGCCTCATGTTCAACAACAAGTTCTAACCACGGAGAGGTGGTCACCTGTGTCATATTTATATTGGCTCTCATGGATTAATTAAGGAATTAAATCCTGACGATCTGTCTCTTTCTCTCCCCATATACACAGTCACCTGACAAAAGCATTAGACCTTGTATCTCTGTTCTCTAATGTATTGAAATTAGAACTCATGTTACACAGCAATGCATTTGTAATCCAAAGTGATGCCTGTCTGTCATGTCAATACTTTCACTGATCATGCGGTTGTTTGATACAGACAAACGATGCCCCATTATCTTATGTCGTGGTTCCGGAGTCTTTTTTTGTTTGTTGGTTGCTTTTGATAATGAATTAGTGGCTCTTGAATGTTTTATATGATTTGCTGTGAAATATCTGGGTCCTATAACTACAGCAGACAACTGTTGTTTTTTCTGCATTGCATGTCGCTGATTGTGACCTTCCCAAACAAATCTGTTACAGTGAAGTCAATCACGAACGTTTCTCTATACACTAGGATTTCACTGAATAACTCTCACTACACCTCTGAAAAATGCTGAGTGCCTCGTATGTCCCCACCTCATATGTCTAAGTGTGGCGTTTGATCGCGTTTGTGACTGACCATGTCTCTTCGAAATGGAATCAAGCCATAAACACACAGGACAAGGTATTTATAAGGACTTGAGCCTGCTTAGAGACAATTCAATTTCAATGCTCCCTCTACCGTATCCGCCACTGAACAAACCAACCAACCAAACCAGGAAAGTTTGGTGTCATTTGTCACTGGCTGTGCATGCCAACCCTGTAAGGATGCTCCCTTGTCTGTAGACCTTACAGCCACATGGAAAGGGGTTACACAGGGAGCAAACCATACTACAACATGATGTCATGGGTTGGTTGATCACCTGAAACTGAAAGCATTTCTTTTGTATCCATCTACCCTCCTTCAGACCCTCTCTTGCACAGAAAACCCTGCAAAATACCATGCAAAATGTTGCATTAACAGGGTCAAATAAAAATAGACTATGTGGGGCAGTTGTTAGTGACTTGGTGGTGGGAGACAAGGCAGTTTAGGGTCTTGATTTGAATGAAGTGAAAGATAAACAGGCTGATAAAAAGCAATAGCCTGTTTGTTGATTCTGTATTTTATGCAGAACTTTTTCATGAGGGGTGTACATGTGCACTGCGTGGTTGTTGTCAGCCATTGATACGGCTCTGGTTGTGGTCAGCCATAGATGCGGCTCTGGTTGTGGTCAGCCATAGATGCGGCTCTGGTTGTGGTCAGCCAGAGATGCGGCTCTGGTTGTGGTCAGCCAGAGATGCGGCTCTGGTTGTGGTCAGCCAGAGATGCGGCTCTGGTTGTGGTCAGCCAGAGATGCGGCTCTGGTTGTGGTAATTTCTAGTTGAAGGTATAATGCACCCCAACACCTCACGGCATTAATCACTAGTTAACAGAAAAACACCTTTCTGATGATGTTATGGGGATTATATGGGCCACTAAACAAGGTTCTGTATGGTTTTATATTGCTTCGCTATCTTATATCGACCAATGAACCGAAATCTGTGATCTATTTGTTTGTGTATAGTAATATTAAGGTGCACAACCTACATGTACAGGCATTTCCCCCAGTTATGAATGCCATCAATTTCATTGACAAATTGAAATAACTATTAGACTATAGTATGGGAAGATCTTACCTCAATTTTGTCTGTTGTGACTGCGATATATTTAATTCCCAAGAGCCTCTGACTGTGGCCCCTCTGACAAATCAGTGGTCAATGTCCTCAGTGGTGTCTGACTAAATGTTACCCATAAATTCTTTCAATCAATTGTTTCAACAGCCTGATGCAGATTAGAAATGAGGTTTGGAAATGGAGCTGTAGTGAGACAAATGTTCAGTGTCCAAGAGAGAATGGACGATATCTCACACACTCTGTCTGTTGTGTTTGATGAGGTCATTCCTCACTTTTAAATGATGTCATGAGATCTTGCTATCTTTTTATTAGAAGAAAAGGAAATCCAGGAAATGTGCAACATACTCCTATGAAAGTACTGTCCTCGCCCTCCTTTTAAAAAGTGTTTTTGAAACTGGTTGCACTATGTGAAATACAGGTTGTTGAAAAGGTTATTTCAATGTAAAACATGTCTGTGTAAGATATTTCTGCTGTAAAACATTAACAATTGTTGAGTCATGTTAACCATATTTATTCTAAACTTTACTTCACTAAAGTGAGTGTCTTTCTTCAGGAATCAAGCCATGCTTTTCTTCAGGAGAAGTTGTATAGTGCAGATAGGTATTTATATATTAAATAATGAAATAGCAGCTGTGTAGAACAGGTTATGTCATGGATTCGTGTGTCAGTTCTCTATTTATTACATTTCTATCTGCAAAGTCCAGATCGTTTCCTTGCTATCTGGGATCCTTGGGACGTCCCTACCCCGTTGAAATTTAAAATAGTTAACCTGGTTGGAGGATTCCAGATTTCCTGCTTATTCCCTCCTGATTCCGGGAATACTCCAGGGAATATATTGAAATTAGCGGAATTTTGTAACTATGGTTTAGGGTGGGGGACATCCCAATGATTCCAGATAGCACTAACCCTCCCTTACTAGGCTATAGCGACGTATGTCAGTCGACTCAAGTTTGGGTCAGGTGAGCATGAATTTCAATGCGTCCTCTTCATACACTTTAAAAAAAGTAGTTTAACGATCATTGCATATCTAAAACCATGAGTACTCCAACGCGCTGGTTCAAAGCATTGCGGAGGTAAATTGGCTACATTAAAACTAGTCAGACTCATCCCAGATCGCTGTCTAAATTCACTTGAATCACTTTGGTAGTAACACGCATTGTTTTATTGATTTACTTTTGTTGCTCAAACTTAATGTATATTGTTAAACTTTGTTCATCTTTGAGATCAATATTACTTATCTTTCAGAAAGTTCATGTGACAGGTTTGAACAACTTCATTTCTTCATCGCTTTTCTTTGATTATCTTTTGCGTTGTCTGATTGGTTGCCTGGAAACCCGACGGCAGAAATTAGTGTTTGAATCAGGAACTGTTCATCTCGCCGCCTCTACAAGCCAGAATGTTATAAAAGTACATTAAAGTACATTACCGGTTATGTGAGACAATATATCCACAGGGAAGTATAATTACATGTTGGTAGTGCATTCAGATTTCTATCACCTGAAGCATGCACATAACCATGTGCGTCAGTTTGGCAAATATGCATGGTTCTCCTGCAGGGTGGGTATAATTTGTGGAACGATCCAACAGGAATCTGTTCCAAAAACTGCTTAAATAACAAGGTTGCCAACAAACAACAAATACAAAGTTGTATAGCGGCAGAATAAGATAACGAGGTAGGGAGTGGGCTATTTAATTACGTTTTTTAAATTATGTTTATTCCGAAAAATGTCTACTCTGGTAGCCTATCGACAAACATTTAAGAATAAGCTGCATGGTGAGTTGATGCCTATTCGGCAACTAGGTGGATTGCTCATGTTACCTTGTACTTTACGAAGTTTTTGGAACAGTTTCCTGTTGGATCGTTCCACAAATTATACCCACCCTCTCCAGCATGTATTTGTATCGCATGCTTCAGGTGATATAAATCTAAACGCTCTACCAGCGCTTTTAAAAAATAATAATTATACTTTCCTGTGGATATATTGTCTCACATTCCTACCGCCCAAAGGACCAAACTCCCTGAATGGTCCTTGGGACGTCCCTACCCCGTTGAAATTTAAAATGGTTAACCTGGTTGAAGAATTCCAGATTTCGTGTTTATTTCCTCCTGATTCCGGGAGTATTCCAACCGGGATTTCGGGAAAATCAGGGAATATATTGAAATTAGCGGAATTTTGTAACCATGGTTATGGTTTAGGGTGGGGGACATCCCAATGATTCCAGATAGCACTAACCCTCCGTTATAGGCTACTGCGCACGCCCGAAGACGTATGTCAGACGACTCAAGTTTGGGTCAGGTGAGCCTGAATTTCAATGCGTCCCCTTCATACACTTCAAAAAGTAGTTTAATGATCATTGCATCTCAAACCTCCAACGCGCGTACTCCTCCAACGTTCTGGTTCAAAGCATTGCGGAGGTAAGTTGCCTACATTGTTATTATTAATCTTATTATTATTGTATTTTTATTTAACTAGGCAAGCCAGTTAAGAACACATTCTTATTTACAATGAAGGCCTACCCGGGCCTAACCCAGACGACACTGGGCCAATTGTACGCCGCCCTATGGGACTCCCAATCACGGTCGGTTGTGATACATCCTGGAATCGAACCAGGGTCTGTAGTGACGCCTCTAGCACTGAGATGCAGTGCCTTACACCGCTGTGCCACTCCGGAGCCGATTAAAACTAGTCAGACGCATCCCAAATCGCTGTCTAAATTCACTTGAATCACTTTGGTAGTAATACGCATTAATGTTTTATTGATTTACGTTTGTTGCTCAAACTTAATGTATATTGTTAAACTTTGTTCATCTTTGAGATCAATATTACTTATCTTTTAGAAAGTTCATGTGACAGGTTTGAACAACTTCATTACTCATTTCTTTGATTGATTCTCTTTTGCGTTGTCTGATTGGTTGCCTGGAAACCCGACGTCTATGTGGGCAGAAATGAGTGTTTGAGTCAGGAAATGTTTCTCTCACCACCTCTACAAGCCAGAATGTTATAGAAGTATATTTAAATGTACTTTACTGGTTGTCTGTGTGGTTGGTCCTTTTGGTGGCAGAAAAGTATAATTACATGCTGATGGTGCATTTGGATTTCTATCACCTGAAGCATGCACAGAAGCATGTAAACATGAACATGTGCACCAGCTTGGCAAGTATGCATGCCTCTCCAGTAAGTATCCATCCTTCTCCAGCATGTATTTGTATCGCATGCTTCAGGTGATCGAAACGCTCTACAAGCGCTTTGAAAACCTTCCTGTGGATATATTGTCTCACATTCCTACCGCCCAAAGGACCAACTGCAAGGACAACCGGTAAAGTACATTTTAAAATATAATTTTATTCACCATTCTGACTTGTTGCGGTCATGAGAGGAAACTTTCCTGATTCAAAAACTAATTTCTGCCCGATGTAGAGTTAAATGCAATTCAACAGGTTTCCAGGCAACCTGATTGGCTGAGTCATTTTCCTCTGATACTGGGGTTTTAAAAATATGGATACTGCCCATGGGCTGTCCTCTGTTTGGCACACACTTTTCACCAGGCTTATACACTACATGGCCAAACGTATGTGGACACCCCTTCAAATTAGTCACTTTTTTTTTTAACCTTTATTTAACTAGGCAAGTCAGTTAAGAACAAATTCTTATTTTCAATGACTGCCTAGGAACAGTGGGTTAACTGCCTTGTTCAGGGGCAGAACAACATATTTTTACCTTGTCACCTCGGGGATACGATCTTGCAACCTTTCGGTTACTAGTCTAACACTCTAACCACTAGGCTACCTGCCGCCCCGTATAAAACCGAGCACAAAGCCATGCAATCTCAATAGACAAATATTGGAAGTAGAATGGCCTTACTGTAGAGCTCAGTGACTTTCAATGTGGCACTGTCATCGGATGCCACCTTTTCAACAAGTCAGTTGGTGAAATTTCTGTCCTGCAAGAGCTGCCCTGGTCAACTGTAAGTGCTGTTATTGTGAAGTGGAAATGTCTAGGAGGAACAATGGCTCAGCCGCGAAGTGGTAGACCACACAAGCTCAAAGTATGGAACCGCCGAATCGCATAGCGCATACAAATCATCTGTCCTCGGTTGCAACACTCACTACCGAGTTCCAAACTGCTGCTGGAAGCAACATCGGCACAAGAACTGTTCGTTGGGAGCTTCATGAAATGGGTTTCCGTGGCCGAGCAGCTGCACACAAGCCTAAGATCACCTTGCGCACTGCCAAGCGTCGGGTGGAGTGGTGTAAAGCTCCCCGCTATTGGACTCTGGAGCAGTGGAAACGCGTTCTCTGGAGTGAATCATGCTTCACCATCTGGCAGTCCAACGGACGAATCTGTGTTTGGATGCCAGGAGAACATTACCTGCCCCAATGCAGAGTGCCAATTGTAAAGATTGGTGGAGGAATAATAGTCTTGTCGAGATCTGTGTGGAAGAACTTGACTGGCCTGCACAGAGCCCTGACCTCAACTCCATGTAACACCTTTGGGAGGAATTGGAACGGCGACTGCGAGCCAGGCCTTATCGCCCAACATCAGTGCCCAATCTCACTAATGCTCTTGTGGCTGAATGGAAGCAATGTTCCAACATCTCGTGGAAAGCCTTCCCTGCAGAAGGTGTACTGAATATGATTTGATCTAGAATACTAACTACAAGACTTGTTTCCTTTACACATAGGAATACACTGGCTTTTGTCTGACATGTGTTTCAGGAACAGGCTGGAGGAGCCCTGCATGAAGACCCGTCTTTTAGAGTGTATGGAGCTGCTGAAAAGGGCCAGAGCTGCCTTCCAAGCTGGCCGCGCATTTGACGAGAGCTTCAGACAGGTCCAACTGGAAGCCCTAGTGCGCATGTTGGTGGAACACGAGTGTGACTTTGTGGATGCACTTGGGAGGGACCTCCATAAGGTGGGTGTACAGAGGTTATACTCCAGATGGAAAATTTTAATAATTTAATTTAATCTAATAATTTCTCCATAGTTTAGTAGGAGCTGAAGAGGTTGACAAGATGCAGACCAGTACATAATAACAATATACAGCGTATTCGGAAAGTATTCATACCCCTTCACTTTTTCCACATTTTGTTACGTTACAGCCTTATTCTAAAATTGACTAAATCGTTTTTTTCTCTCAATCTACACAATACCCCATAATGACAAAGTAAAAACAGGTTTATATACACTGAACAAAAATATAAATGCAACATGAAACATGGGACCAACACTTTACATGAGCTGAAATAAAAGGTCCCAGAAAAGCTTCTTTCTCTCAAATGTTTTCAAACATTTGTTTACATCTCTGTTAGTGAGCATTTCTTCTTTCCACGACAATCCATCCACTTGACAGGTGTGGCATATCAAGGATCTGATTAGACAGCATGATCATTACACAGGTGCACCTTGTGCTGGGGACAGTAAAAGGTCACTCTAAAATGTCCAGTTTTGCCACACAACACAATGCTACAGATGTTTTTGAGGGAGCGTGCAATTGGCATGTTGACTGCAGGAATTTCCACCAGAGCTGTTGCCAGATAATTTTATGTTTATTTCATTACCATAAGTCGCCTCCAACATCGTTTTAGAGAATTTGGCAGTGCGTCCAACCGGCCTCACAACTGCAGACCACATGTATGGTGTCATGTGGGCGAGCGGTTATCTGATGTCACGGTTGTGAACGTAGTGCCCCATGGTGGCGATGGGGTTATGGTATGGGCAGGCATAAGCTACAGACAAAGGACACAATAGCATTTCATCGATGGCAATTTGAATGCACAGAAATAACATGACTAGATCCTGAGGCCCCCTGTGAGACCATTTCTTTTAAGGCAGTGGTTCCTACTTTTTATAGTCCCGTACCCCTTCAAACATTCAACCTCCAGCTTCGTACCCCCTCTAGCACCAGGGTCAGCGCACTGTCAAATATAGTTTTTTTGCCATCATTGTAAGCCTGCCACACACACTATACTATACATTTATTAAACATAAGAATGAGTGTGAGTTTCTGTCACAACCCTGCTCGTGGGAAGTGACAAAGAGCTCTTATAGGATGAGGACACACATAATAATACATTTTGCTCTTTTATTTAACCATCTTACATATAAAACCTTTATTTGTTCATCAAATTGTGAATAGCTCACCACAGGTTAATGAGAAGGGTGTGCTTGAAAGGATGCACATAACTCTGCAATGTTGGGTTGTATTGGAGAGAGTCTCAGTCTTAAATAATTTCCCACACACAGTCTGTGCCTGTATTTAGTTTTCATGCTAGTGAGGGCCGAGAATCCACTATCACATAGGTACTTGGTTGTAAAGGGCATCAGTGTCTTAACAGCGCAATTTGCCAAGGCAGGATACTCTGAGCGCAGCCCAATCCAGAAATCTGGCAGTGGCTTCTGATTAAATAAAATTCACAGAACCGCTTGATGCAATTTCGATGAGGCTCTCTTGTTCAGATATCGGTAAGTGGGCTGGAGGCAGGGCATGAAAGGGATAACGATTCCAGTTGTTTGTGTCATCCGTTTCGGGAAAGTACCTGCGTAATTGCGCATCAAACTCACTCGTTTGCACACACAAAATCATACAATGATGGAAAGACCTGTGTGTTGTCCTTGTTAATGCAGACAGAGAAGAACTCAAACTTCTTAATCATAGCCTCAATTTAGTCCCGCACATTGAATATAGTTGTGGAGAGTCCCTGTAATCCTAGATTCAGATCATTCAGGCGAGAAAAAACATCACCCAGAGACCAGTCGTGTGAGAAACTCGTCATCATGCAAGTGGTCAGACAAGAGAAAATAATGATTAGTAAAAAGAACTTTAAGCTCATTTAAAAAAAAAAAAACATGTCAATACTTTGCCCCTTGATAACCAGCACACTACTGTATGTTGTAAAAGCGTTACATGGTCGCTGCCCATATCATTGCATAGTGCAGAAAATACACACGCGTTCAGGGGCCTTGCCTTTAACAAGTTAACCATTTTCACTGTAGTGTCCAAAACGTCTTTCAAGCGGTCAGGCATTCCCTTGGCAGCAAGAGCCTCTTGGTGGATGCTGCAGTGTACCCATTTTTTTTTTTTTTGTCTTTTCCCCCAGCATTGTCCCTGCCATATTCGCGGCAGAAGGAAGAATTAAGCACTCCACAATAGTATGGGGCTTGCCTGTCCTAGCCACTCGGTAGCTCACCACCATATAAGACACTTCTAGCCCCTTCTTATTAATTAGTTGCATTTATGCACGTCTTACTACTCGAAAGTTGTCTTAATTCTCTTTGGCTGCATCAGATTCCCAACTGTCAGTGTCCATGCTAGCTGGGCTACCTGTATTTTACATTGTTGTTATTTCGCTGATCACTAGATGGTTTAATTTTATTTGTGGCAGTGAAACTAGGCTAATCAGGTGAGGGGGGAGGGGAGGGGGGGGGGGGGGGAAACTCACCCAAATGTATAGCCCGTTGGAAAATATAAATGGACTGTTTGAAAATGTGAAGAAAAATACATTTTTATTTGGTGTACCCCCGACGGCATTGCGCATACCCCTGGGAATACCTGTTTTAAGGTATCTGTGACTAACAAATGCATGTCTGTATTCCGAGTCATGTGAAATCCATAGATTAGGGTGTAATGAATTTATTTCAATTGTCTGATTTCCCTCATATGAACTGTAACTCAGTAAAATCTTTGAAATTGTTGCATTTTGTTCTATATAATGTATATGTGTGTGTATATACACTACCGGTCAAAAGTTTTAGAACACCTACTCGTTCAAGGGTTTTTATTTTTACTATTAGAATAATAGTGAAGACATCAAAACTATGAAATAACACACATGGAATCTTGTAGTAACCAAAAAAATGTCAAACAAATCTAAATATATTTTATATTTGAGTTTCTTCAAATAGCCTTTTCCTTGATGACAGCTTTGCACACTTGGCATTCTCTCAACCAGCTTCACCTGGAATGCTTTTCCAACAGTCTTGAAGGACTTCCCACATATGCTGAGTGCTTGTTGGCTGCTTTTCCTTCACTCTGCCTGTCCGACTCATCCCAAACCATCTCAATTGGGTTGCGGTCGGGGGATTGTGGAGGCCAGGTCATCTGATGCAGCACTCCATCACTCTCCTTCTTGTTAAAATAGCCCTTACACAGCCTGGAGGTGTGTTGGGTCATTGTCCTGTTGAAAAACCAACGATAGTCCCACTAAGCCCAAACCAGATGGGATGGCGTACTGCTGCAGAATGCTGTGGTAGCCATGCTGGTTAAGTGGGCCTTGAATTCTAAATATATCACTGACTGTGTCACCAGCAAAGCATCCCCACACCATCACACCTTTTCCTCCATGCTTCACGGTGGGAACCACACACGCAGAGATAATTCATTCACCTACTCTGCGTCTCACAAAGACACGGCGGGTGGAACCAAAAATCTCCAATTTGGACTCATCAGACCAAAGGACCGATTTCCACCGGTCTAATGTCCATTGCTTGTGTTTCTTGGCCCAAGCAAGTCTCTTCTTCTTATTGGTGTCCTTTAGTAGTGGATTCTTTGCAGCAATTTGACCATGAAGGCCTGATTCTGAACAGTTGAATTTGAGATGTGGCTGTTACTTGAACTCTGTGAAGCATTTATTTGGGCTGAAATGTCTGAGGCTGGTAACTCTAATGAACTCTGGGTCTTCCATTCCTGTGGCAGTCCTCATGAGAGCCAGTTTCATAACGCTTGATGGTTTTTGCGACTGAAAATTCTTCAAATTTTTCGTATTTACTGACTTAAAGTAATGATGGACTGTCGTTTTTTTCTTTGCTTATTTGAGCTGTTCTTTTTTTAGTTACTACATGATTCCATGCGTTATTTCATAGTTTTGATGTCTTCACTATTATTCTACAATGTAGAAAAGAGTAAAAATAAAAACCCCTGAGTAGGTGTTCTAAAGCTTTTGACACGTGTGTGTGTGTATATCACCTTCTTTATTACTCCCAGTGATTTTATTAGGGAATCCACATTCCTGAAGGCACACATTGGTTCCCCAATAAATCACTGTGTGGCATTTTATAATGTTTATCTTCAAGGTAATCAGTAGTGTAAACAAACCGGCTACCATCAAGGCCTTATTTCAAATGTTCTGTCCGAGACCTGAGCGTTTGTGGTGTTTTGCCAGCCGCGGTTTGAGACGGTAGTTTCTGAACTGATACTGGTGAAGAACGAGGCTCTTCATGCCATCAACAACCTCAAGAAGTGGATGGAGCCGCAACAGGTGGAGAGGAACCTGGTAAGACTGTTGCAGGGTGCCCTGTGTGTGTTTTCTGAATACTGGGTCGTGTTCAGTTGGGAGAAACATTTTGAAATGGAGTGAAACGGGGAGGTACTACTACCTGAATTTGTCCAGTAAAAACACAGTTTTCTGTTGCATAACCTTTTGCTATGTATGAGGGTGGGTTAGTTGGACTTTGTAGGAATACACAAGTTTTAAAGCCACTTAAAATATGATTGTTGGATCATCAATTAGTTAAATTGTCTTTGAGAGAACGGGCTGTCTCTCAGCTACAAAGCAATATATTGTGCTGAACTTGTCAAAACAGCTTAGAATAGTCTGGGTGCCAGTCTGTTTTTGCTCTATTTCCAACTTCTTATGGAATTGTCATGCCAAACAGTGACTATGCATGTAGTATCTGTGACTCATGAGTTTTCCATTGGCTGGGTAATGTGAGCTCCTCCCCTCTGCCTTCTTCTGATTGGTGCAGACCACCACGTTGGATGAGTGCCTGGTGGTGTTTGAGCCACTGGGGGTGGTGCTGATTGTGGGGGCCTGGTGTAGCCCTGTTCAGCTCTGTCTGGTACCCCTGGTTGGGGCCATTGCCGCAGGTAACAATACACTGTAACTATAGGCTTTAGGGCATTTAAGTGTCACACACTCAAACACAATGCTCATCCATTTGCATTCAATACTGAAAGTTGCTTGCCAATCGTTGTACTGTTGTATCTGTTTGTTCTTTAGGGAACTGTGTGATCCTCAACCCCTCAGAATGTAGTTCTCACACATCGGAGCTGCTACACCATCTCATACCGTCATATCTGGACAATGTGAGTTGAATTCAATGTTACACAGGTGGCTGTTTTGGTGACTTGTCATATAAGTGAGTATACCTTTTAACCTACAAACATTCCTGCTCTTTTCAAAGGAGTGTTACCATGTGACCCTTGCAGGGGTGAATGACCTGACTGAAATAGTGGACCTCAAATTTGATCATGTCTTCTTCACAGGTAAAAAAGGTTCTGATTTAAAATGTCACCATTGCCTTATCTGAATTTTGCGCCCTAATCTTTGTTGTATCAGAAGTAATGTGTGCTCTGTGTATGAGGTAATAATGGTTCCCCTAGGAAACCGTGGGGATGGGGGCAGAGTGGCACAGGCAGCAGCCCGCACCCTCACACCCGTCACCCTGGTCTTGAGCGGTGGTAAGAACCCCTGCTACGTGGACCAGCAGTGTGACATCACCACCACGGCACGACGCATCACCTGGGCGCGCTTCCATAATGCTGGGCAGAGTATGGTAGCACCCGACTACGTCCTGTGCCATGCCGAGGTCAAAACACAGCTGCTCCAGGCCTTGCGCTGCTGCCTCCTGCAGTTCTATGGTTCAGACCCCCAGGAGTCAAGGAGCTTTGGCCGCATCGTGAACCTGGAGAACTTACACCGCACCACGGACCCGCTGCGGAAGTCTGGCAAGGTGGCTGTAGGAGGCCAAGTGAATGAAGCAGATAAATACATTGGTAAATGAATGAGGAAGGAAGTTTTGAAGAGATTCTAAGGCCTGGTTTCCTTGACGAAGATTAAGCCTAGTCCTGCGCAAATAGCATGCTCAACAGAGAATCTCCATTGAAAGTGCTTTTCAGTTCGGGATTAGGCTTAATTGGTGTCCAGGAAACTATTCATACATGTATATGCACCTGATTTACAGTCTGTGTACTACACCACAGTATTTGTACATAATGACTTTTGTTTATATATTTGTTTGTGTGAAGCACCAACCATTCTGTGCGATGTGATCGACTCGGACCCTATCATGCAGCAGGAGGTTTTCGGCCCCGTTCTGCCCATTCTGACCGTCAACAGCATAGATGAGGCAATCTCCTTCATCAGTCGTCGAGAGAAGCCTCTCTGTGTGTACGCTTACTCTAGCAACAGCAAGGTGACTGGCACAAGCTTACACACACAATTCATGTGTACACATACAATATATGCTGGCTGTCATGCCTCTTTCTGCTTCCCGTGCAGGTAATCTCAAGGCTAATGAGTGAGACCTCAAGTGGGAGCTTCTGCTCCAATGACAGTGTCCTGCAGAGCCTGATGGTGGTCCTGCCTTTTGGGGGAGTAGGTAGGTTTGAGAACGGTCTGCCTGGGTCAGATTACTGCCTCAGGTCTTCAACCCTTCTCAGTACAGAGACCTGGGTCATGTTCAGTAGGACATGCTGTAATAAAATGTTTTGCAGCAGAAATCTGTTCTTATTGAACAAAGTATTAAAAACAAACATGCTATTGACAGGTGAAAGCTAAGATCCGTTATTGATGTCACTTGTTAAATTCACTTAAATCAGTGTGGATGGAGGGGACAGGTTAAAGAAGGATTTTTAAGCCTTGGTAATAGGATTGTGTGCAATTCAGAGGGTGAAGGGGCAAGACAAAAAATGTAACGGTATGGTGGTACAGTACGTGCCTGGCGCACCGGTTTGTGTCGAACTGCATCTCCCTTAAAAAAAGAAAAAAGATTCCATAATAAGGTCTGACAGGCAGCACCATAGTGAATGAATAAATATATTATATTAACCCTCCCATATTTGGTTAACTCTACTTGACAGGTGCCAGTGGGATGGGTTCCTACCATGGGCGCTACAGCTTTGACACCTTCTCACACCGGAAATCATGCCTGCTCAGAAACACTTGCATCGAGTGTGTCACCTACCTGCGCTACCCACCATATGAGGAACGCAATCTGTCACTTATGACCTGGGCAAGTAGCCTTTCCCAGAAGAGCCAGGGCTGGTGCCAGATACTGTGACTGTGTGCGAGTTGGAAGACGGAGACCTTTTTACAACACTGAGCCGGGCTGAGCTCTACTGTACTGGCTTGATTACACATCCACCATAGTTGTTGAAACCATGCTGTAAAGCCCAGTGTGAAAAGAGGATATCTGAACCTACAGTACATTCTGAGGACCGGTTGTGATAGTTCTCCAATATGACAATATATTCAGCACTTTGCATTTGATGTAGAACATGATGCTAATGCAGTGACTATGATCAGCAAGTTTATTTACTGCAGCATGGCATGATAGCCCATCAGTATAAATATTGTATCTATGGGATATTTTAAGCTATTCATCCAGTGCTCTCTGAAATACTTTATAAAGAAGCTTCTTGTGACCCAACCTGTGACATTTAAATACAACAATGTACATTGTGTGCTTCCAACACAGGATTATAACTTGCTCACTTCATTACAAAATTTGAATTCTTTATTCGGTATTATCCTACTGTCACAGGTTATTGTTGTAGCAGTTTCCACATTTCATTAAAAGCAACGTGCCACTCAGTATGTTAAGGTTTAGCCTCCAGCAAAGTCGAACTTGGATTCTAGTCTTTATTTGAAATTTAGGGGCAGTTCCATTACGAGATATTCAAGCTTAGACCATCAATCTGTCTTTTACATATGCCAATGATGAATTCAACCCTTAAACAGAATAAATGTTGTTTCAAAGTTCCCCAGTCTGTTCATTCATGTGTAGATGTGTCACTCAGGTCTTTTGTAGATTTTCTCCTCATTACCTTATTTCATGGCTGTGTACCTGGCCACTGTAAACAGGTAGTCATTCAATCTGTGGGAAAACGTGAGGTGAATGTTCATCAGCTAGAGCACACCACATTCTAAAATGTGCATACCAGGAACATAGTGGCTTGCGAAAGTATTCACCCCCTTGGCATTTTTCCTATTTTGTTGCCTTACAACCTGGAATTAAATTAATTTTTGGGAGGGGGTTTATCATTTGATTTACACAACATGCCTACCACTTTGAATATGTTTTATTGTGAAACAAACATAAGACAAATTAAACTTGAGCGTGCATAACTATTCACCGCCTCAAAGTCAATACTTTGTAGAGCCACCTTTTGCAGCAATTACAGCTGCAAGTCTCTTGGTGTAGGTCTCTATAAGCTTGGCACATCTAGCCACTGGGATTTTTGCCCATTCTTCAAGGCAAAACTGCTCCAGCTCCTTCAAGTTGGATGGGTTCTGCTGGTGTACAGCAATCTTTAAGTCATACCACAGATTCTCAACTGGTTTGAGGTCTGGGCTTTGACTAGGCCATTCCAACACATTTAAATGTTTCCCCTTAAACCACTCGAGTGTTGCTTTAGCAGTATGCTTAGGATCATTGTTCTGCTGGAAAGTGAACCTTCATCCCAGTCTCAAATCTCTAGAAGACAAACAGGTTTCCCTCAAGAATTTCCCTTTATTTAGCACCATCCTTCAATTCTGACCAGTTTTCCAGTTCCTGCTGATGGAAAAACATCCCCACAGCATGATACTGCCACCACCATGGGGATGGTGTTCTCGGGGTGACGAGAGGTGTTGGGTTAGTGCCACACATAGCATTTTCCTTGATGGCCAAAAGCAACATTTTAGTCTCATCTGACCAGAGTGCCTTCTTCCATATGTTTGGGGAGTCTCCAACATGGCTTTTGGCGAACACCAAACGTGTTTGCTTAATTCTTTTTATTGGGCAATGGCTTTTTTCTGGCCACTCTTCCGTAAAGCTCAGCTCTGTGGAGTGTACGGCTTAAAGTGGCCCTATGGACAGATACTCCAATTCCAAGACATATGCAGCTCCTTCAGGGTTATCTTTGATCTCTGTTGCCTCTGATTAATGTCCCCCTTGCCTGGTCCATGAGTTTTGGTGGTTGGCCCTTTTGGCAGGTTTGTTGTGGTGCCATATTATTTCCATTTTTTAATAATGGATTTAATGGTGCTCTGTGGGATGTTCAAAGTTTGGGATATTTTTTTATAACCCAACCCTGATCTGTACTTCTCCACAACTTTGTCCCTGACCTGTTTGGAGAGCTCCTTGGTCTTCATGGTGCCCCTTGCTTATTGGTGTTGCAGACTCTGGGGCCTTTCAGAACAGGTAAAGTTGAAGTCGGAAGTTTACATAAACTAGTTTTAATTACTCCAACCTAAGTGTTTCAACCACTCCACAAATTTATTGTAAACAAACTAGTTTTGGCAAGTCGGTTAGGACATCTACTTTGTGCATGACACAAGTAATCTTTCCAACAATTGTTTACAGACAGATTATTTCACTGTATCACAATTCCAGTGGGTTAGAAGTTTACATACGCTAAGTTGACTGTGCCTTTAAACAGCTTGGAAAATTCCAGAAAATGTCATGGCTTTAGAAGCTTCTGATTGACATAATTTGAGTCAGTTGGAGGTGTACCTGTGGACGTATTTCAAGGCCTACCTTCAAACTCAGTGCCTCTTTGCTTGACATCATGGGGAAATCAGCCAAGACCTCAAAAAAAAATGGTAGATCTCCACAAGTCTGGTTCATCCTTGGGAGCAATTTCCAAACGCCTGAAGGTACCACGTTCATCTGTACAAACAATAGTACGCAAGTATAAACACCATGGGACCACGCAGCCGTCATACCGCTCAGGAAGGAGTGGTGTTCTGTCTCCTAGAGATGAATGTACTTTGGTGCGAAAAGTGCAAATCAATCCCAGAACGACAGCAAAGGACCTTGTGAAGATGCAGGGGGAAACCGGTACAAAAGTATCTATATCCACAGTAAAACGAGTCCTATATCGACATAACCTGAAAGGCTGCTCAGCAAGGAAGAAGCCACTGCTCCAAAACCACCATAAAAAAAAGCCAGACTACGGTTTGCAACTGCACATGGGGACAAAGAAAGTACTTTTTGGAGAAATGTCCTCTGGTCTCATGAAACAAAAATAGAATTGTTTGGACATAACGACCATCGTTATGTTTGGAGGAAAAATGGGGACGCTTGCAAGCCGAAGAACACCATCCCAACCGTGAAGCACTGGGGTGGCAGCACCCGTTGGGGTGCTTTGCTGAAGGAGGGTCTGGTGCACTTCACAAAATAGATGGATGGCATCATGAGGTAGGAAAATTATGTGGATATATTGAAGCAACATCTCAAGACATCAGTCAGGAAGTTAAAGCTTGGTCGCAAATGGGTCTTCCAAATGGACAATGACCCCAAGCATACTTCCAAAGTTGTGGCAAAATGGCTTAAGGACAACAAAGTCAAGGTATTGGAGTGGCCATCACAAAGCCCTGACCTTAATCCAACAGAAAATTTGTGGGCAGAACTGAAAAAGCATGTGCGAGAAAGGAGGCCTACAAACCTGACTCAGTTACACCAGCTCTGTCAGGAGGAATGGGCCAAAATTCACCCAACTTATTGTGGGAAGCTTGTGGAAGGATGCCTGAAACGTTTGACCCAAGTTAAACAATTTAAAGGCAATGCTACCAAATACTAATTGAGTGTATGTAAACTTCTGACCCATTGGGAATGTGATGAAAGAAAAGCTGAAAGAAATAATTCTCTCTACTATTATTCTGACATTTCACATTCTTAAAATAAAGTGGTGATCCTAACTGAATTTTTACTTGGATTAAATGTCAGGAATTGTGAAAAACTGAGTTTAAATGTATTTGGCTAAGGAGTATGTAAACTTCCGACTTCAACTGTATATATATATATATATATATATGTACACTCAGATCATGTGACACAGATTGTACACAGCTGGACTTTATTTAACTAATTATGTGGAGGTAATTGAAGGTAATTGGTTGCACCAGATCTTATTTAGGGGCTTCATAGCAAAGGGGGTGAATACATATTCACACACCACTTTTCCATTTTTATTTTGTATAATTTTTTTAAACAAATTCTTTTTTAAATTTTACTTCACCAATTTTGACTATTTTGTGTATGTCCATTACATGAAATCCAAATAAAAATAATTTTAAATTACAGGTTCTAATGCAACAAAATAGGAAAAACGCCAAGGGGGATGAATACTTTTGCAAGGCACTGTACCTGTTCAAAACTGTGGCAACATCAGGATCGGCCTCACCTGACCGCACTATAGGGGAAACACTGAACAAATAAGACAGTGTTATAGTTAATATGGCTGTTTCTGGGACAATGTTCAGGATGACTGTTTTACAGTGGTTGGTCTGAACAACCATATGATTAGCTCAAATTGACCTGCATTCTGCTCGGCGACACACTGTCCGTGCTATGTGGAGGGCTGCACTGCTCTTTCCTACAGACTATGTAACCGGACAGACAAGTTAAGAGACCACATTAAACCAATATGCATAGATGTATTCACCAACAAAGGGACCTAATAAATAATGCATCATTGGTTAGTAAATGTCAATATACATGTATTGAGGTGCTTTAAACATGAATTAACATATCAAAACCTCATCTGATGTGTTACCTGGAAGTACGCTAAGACTATTTGGAATTTGAACCTGTAAACCGATCATCAATACTTCCACATCACCTTATAAATGTTCAATTCTCGGGCCAACTCTTTTCTCTGTATATATCAATGATGTCGCTCTTGCTGCTGTTGAATCTCTGATCCACCTCTACGCAGACGACACCATTCTGTATACATCTGGCCAATCTTAGGATACTGCTAACAGACCTCCAAACGAGCTTCAACGCCATACAACACTCCTTCGTGGCCTCCAACTGATTTTAAATGCTAGTAAAACTAAGTGCATGCTCTTCAACCGATTGCTGCACTCACCCTCCTGCCCGACTAGCATCACTACTCTGGACGGTTCTGACCTAGAATATGTGGACAACTACAAATACCTAGGTGTCTGGTTAGACTGTAAACTCTCCTTCCAGACTCACATTAAGCATCTCCAATCCAAAATTAAATCTAGAATCGGCTTCCTATTTCGCAACAAAGCCTCCTTCACTCATGCCGCCAAACATACCCTCGTAAAACTGACTATCCTACCGATCCTTGACTTCGGCGATGTCATTTACAAAATAGCCCCCAACACTCTACTCAGCAAACTGGATGTAGTCTATCACAGTGCCATCTGTTTTGTCACCAAAGCCCAATATACTACCCACCACTGCGACCTGTATGCTCTCGTTGGCTGGCCCTCACTACATATCCGTCTCCAAACCCACTGGCTCCAGGTCATCTATAAGTCTTCGCTAGGTAAAGCCCCACCTTATCTCAGCTCACTGGTCACCATAGCAACACCCACCAGTAGCACGAGCTCCAGCATGTATATTGCATGGTCATCCCCAAAGCCAACACTTCCTTTGGCCGCCTTTCCTTCTGGTTCTCTGCTGCCAATGACTGGAACGAATTGCAAAAATCTCTTATCTCCCTCTCTAATTTTAAGCATCAGCTGTCAGAGCAGCTTACCGATCACTGTACCTGTACACAGACAATCTGTAAATAGTACACCCAACTACCTCATCCCCATATTATTACTTACCCTCTTGCACCAGTATCTCTACTTGCACATCATCATCTGCACATCTATCACTCCAGTATTAATGCTAAATTGTAATTATTTTCACCTCTATGGCCTATTTATTGCCTACCTCCCTACTCGTCTACATTTGCACACTGTACATAGATTTTTCAATTTTTCTTTTTTGTGTTATTGACTGTACGTTTGTTTATGTGCAACTCTGTGTTGTTTTTGTCGCACTGCTTTGCTTTATCTTGGCCAGGTCGCATTTGTAAATGAGAACTTGTTCTCAACTGGCCTACCTGGTAAAATAAAGGTGAAATAAAAAATTTAAATAAAGAAATGAAAGAGAAGTTTCATCCAGAGTGGGTGCTTACAGGTAATATAAAGTTTGTCAGTGGTGGCAGCTCCTCTGTGAATGGTCGAGACAGCTTTCCAGGTCTGCCACTGGCTGGGAACTGAACTTGCTTTTCTCTGTTGGATAGAGTGAGATAAGAGTATGAATAGAATGAGAATGCCACTGGCTGGGGTGAGCTGTGTGTAATAATTCTACAAAAGGATTTGCAGA